>NW_015113645.1:0-68953 GCF_001443285.1 Poecilia latipinna | reverse complement strand
CCTCACAGCAAAATCACCTCTATGCCAACATTGAACAGTAACTTTGTCTAGGAATGTAGAGGCGGGCATTTAAGGGAGCTGTGCAGAATAACAAGTATTTTATCACTATTACATTTTTTTTTAATTGATTCTTTTTACTTACCTATACATTTAGGTTTTTAAATAGTGTAGCTTTTGTGCTCTAAAATAATGTCTAGGGAAGCTTAAAAATGTGTAATCCAATAAACTAATCAAAATTACTGATGGATTTTGATGCACATGTAAGGTTTGAGTTGAGCCAAAATCACATTATAAATTCCGAGTTATCACGTAGAAGAGGAGGTGAAAAAGTTGCTTTTTGCCAGTTTAACTAACAGATATCTTGACAAACTTACTTTAGAAGAAATGGACCAGTTAAAGAATGTGATCTGTAAATATTTTTGGTAATGTCACGAAATATCTTCCTGATCCTCAATCTTCAACTGAATTGGGGCCTGCCTTAGGAAATATGCTTAAAACATTCTGGAACTTTGAATATTTATCAAAATCAGAAACAAAGTATCTCTTCTGCCTGGTACACTTTTTTAAATGTTTCTCTGACCTTGCTGTGAAGTTTACATTTGGAGTTTTGTTTGGAGACTTATTAACTAACTCAGAGTTTTTATAGACCACCACAAGTTTCTAGTTTGGGCATTCAAATTCATCAAGCTGCCTGAAGGCATCTTGAAAAACATGCCCTGTTAAGAGACTGTGTCCAAACGGCCTTCTGACTCTGCAGGAAAGCAGATGTTTTTTAATAATGCCCCACTCCCAGCTTCATGCCCCCCAGCATGCAAGTCGCACAAACACACATTCATACAAAGCCTCAGACACACTTACACACTAACTTGCAATCCTTTAGCATTGTTTTAGCTATCATTAATAGCCTCAGTATAGCTGTAGTTTGCTCATACTTTTAAATCTGATACTTTACACGTGTGATTTCTCCTCTGTTATAGCTCTTCTCTGTTAATTCAAATTGTGACTTTTTAAAAGATATATTCACAAAAGTAAGTTCAGTGTTGACTTGGATATTACTGTGCTGCAGAGTTAAGTCAAGACTTTCAATCTTTCCCGAACCAATTCCTTCACACAAAAAAAAAAAAAAATTCTAATTACCACAGTATTTTAGATTACCTTGATCAATTATTGCTTGTTTCTGACAATAATAATGACACAGCAGAATGTAAAATTGTGAAGTTTATTCAGAGAGTTGTATCATCTGTTGAACACAAAATCAATTAATAAATAATGATAAAAAAAATATAAAGTCAGAAGGGTAACCTAATGTTGACAAAAGCTTGTGTATTGTGAACATCATAACCTGATGATGTACATATTTTTTATTTGACTTCCTCTTATATTTTGTCATCTGCGCTACAAACTGTACACATGCACAATCTAAAATGCAAAAAATCTGTTATTTATATATATATATATATATATATATATATATATATATATATATATATATATATATATATATATATATATATATATATAGTTCTGTATAAAACTACACAGAAATACCTTGAACAAGGCGGATGTTTTAAAGTGGCAGAGTCAAAGTTCAGACCTCAGTCCAATAAAGAATTTGAGTAGGGACTAGAAAAGGGCTGCTCACAGCCAATCCCCATACAGCCAGACGGAGCTTGAATAGTTTTGCAAAGAATGGGGTAAAATTGCAGCTTTGAGATATGCAGCCAAATTGAGATATATCCACACAAACTATGTGCTATAATCGTAGCCAGGATGCATCTACTAAATGCATCCTGGCATTTAGTAGGGGATGAATATGTATGCAATTATTTTATGTGAAATATTTTTATTTATTAGAAATCCATTTTTCCTTTGACATTGAAAAATGTTTTTGTATTATTTTTCTTGTTGTTGTTGTTGCTCAAGATTGATTTGTAAAAGCAATAAAAAGGGTAAAACATTCAAGGGGCTGAATACTTTTAATAGGCACCAAACAAAAGCTGTTTTGTTCTGATTAGAAACTTCTTCCACATAGATTCTTGCGAATGTTATGAACACATCAATCACCATTGAATGAAGCACAACTAATATTGTTTTGACAAATACAAAAATGCATTAGAGAGTCTTTTATAACAGAATACCATTGATTTATTACTTCCCACAATGTAAACTTGAAAGCTATCACTATCAGACCTTTGTTTGCAAAGACTGAAGAAAATTACACTTAATTCATTACTGGCAGTGGGTAGATTTTAAACAACCAAGTAAAAAGAGGAATTAAAGTAAGCTGTAGTCCAAACACCAATGACAATATCAAGTGGTACAAAATGCGGTTCCTTCCTAGGACACTTACAGTGTCACAAATCATGACTGATGTAATTTCATTTCTTTCTTTAAAAACATAAGTACTTAAAGTTGAGATTCAGTTTCTTTTACATTTTCTATAGTGTCTTAAATGATTGTTACCTGCGCATGTAAAATTTTGGCAAAAATCCTTCCACGTCAAACCACAAAGGCATCTTAGACTTTGACAGGATCATTTCAAAATACTAATCTATTGCCCAGTGAACAAGTCCAGTGGTCCATTTTATTCTCCATTTAATAACAGGAATATAAAGAATGCAGTGACCAGAATGCAGAAGCTTTCCTTCTACAGATCAGCAGAACCAAAGGAAAAGAATGTTTCATGTAGCAATTCATCATTTCCTTGTCAAATGAAAAACAAACGTATTCTGTTGCTGATGACAGAGATTAATGTCATGTCCTCGCTTTGAAGTCAAAGCCAATTCTTTGCTGTTTCTCTACTCTGTTCCTACCAAAAGGTGTAATATAAATACTGTGCAACCTTAGAAAATCAATTATAAACAAATCACGACTAGGAAAAACTAGACATGATTTAAATAGGGCACGCAACTTTCTGTTACTTGATATTAATGTAAAAAAATATGCTTTACTTATAGCATATAATGTCACCTCACCTGCACTTTAAAAGTCTTCAGACAAATGCCTACTGAACATCTTTAAGGCTCTGTTATCCAGCCTATAATTCTGTCATTAAACATTATAATTAAACACACCAAGATGCAAGCTTTTTGTGACGGAAAACTGTCACTGCACACACACCAAACACACTATCCCCACAAAGAAACGTGGCAGTGATAGAATCATGCTTTGAGGATGCTTTTATTCAATAGTGTCAGAAAAGTGCCAGAACCTGTAAAAAGTAAACAAAAAATAAGCATAAAACCTACAAAAAGAGTTGTCAAAATAATTAGTAATTGGTCGATACTGGAAAAATGTATAATTCAAAGATACTCTTTTGCATCAAAATCGATAGGTTCACATTTTAGCTGTCACACTGTTTTCTGGCAGCAGTGATAAAATCACAGGGACACACTCAGCATCTCCCTTCCCTGAAGTCGCTCAAGTTTTAAACTTTTCTTTCATGGCCAGTAAATCCAGCAAAAAAACAATACCTATAAGGCAGATAGACAGGAAAAAAGAAAATGCTAAATGATGCCACATGCTAGCTGCACTATTGCTTCAAAGTAGCATTGCCAAACAGATGTTTGAGATACTTATAAAGGTCAGCAAAGGTCCTGCATCTACAACAGTGATATAGTGAACATCCCCAGTCCACATAGGCAAACTTGAACTGCTCAGTGTCGCTTTTCTGTCGGTCTGAGCTCCCACATCTAGAAGTGTTTCCCATGTGAGAGATATTGAAACACACAGCAGTCCATTCTAATTATGCAATGCTCCATTCTACTGTGGTACGACTCATGGGGAAAAAGATAGTTAGTTGGATACTAAATCATGTAGCAACAACAGAAAAAAAAAAAAAAAAAAAAACAGTACACCCCTCCTCTATTTTGTTGTAATGGCATTGGAGGATAATGATGTTAGATATAACATTGGTTATGGTGGGACCAGATTGAAACTTGTAATCAGAATAGGAAAAAGTGCTACCCTGCTTCTGTAGTTGATCACTAAAAAGAATCGTTATACAGAAAGACAGAAATTTTACAAGGTTGCTACTGAGTACATTTTCATGGACGAGATCCTTGCTTATGCTGTAAAAAAAATGTTTTGCTTTTTCTAGGCCCATGCTTGTTTTGAAATACAATTAGATTTAGTATAGAATAATCCTTTAATTGTCTCTCAATGGTAACTTGTATTTGAATTAATCCATAGGTAACTGGAAGAACAAGTTTTGATATTTGTGCCTGCTTGAGACGATGGCTTAAGAGAATCCGAGAGCAACATGAAATGGTTTAGATCAAAGCATACTCCTGTTTTTAAAATGGTCCAAGAAAGTCACACCCAGTGTAGAATCTGTGGCAACATTTTAAAATTGCTGTTCAGAGAAGCTTTCCAACTTATCTGGCTGACCTTGGCCTACTGTGTAAATAAGAGAATAATGGGCAACAATTTCACTCTCTATATGTGGTTAGCTAGTGGAGAAATTCCCAAAGTGGCTTGGAGTTGTAATTCAGTAGTGTAGTAGTGTGTAATAGTGTGATGTGTTTGTACACATCACACTATTCAGATGCGCTTTTATAAAAATTGTGGAAACCATGTATCACTTCATTCCTTTCCATGACTTGCAGCACTTTTGATTATCTGTCATGTAAAACCTGAACAAAATACATTGAAGTTGGTGGTTATAACGTAACAAAATTTGAAAATATTCAAGGGATGTGAATATAACAAGCCACAATATGTTGCATGTTATATGCAAAGATTATGGTTGCTTCAATTTTAATGTTATACAAAAAAGTTTTTTGTTTTTTTTTATATCATTACATAAATGACAGCTAAGATTGATGCCATATCTACCAGAGGTAAGGTTATTAGAAACATGTCCACTTTTAATTAATAACATTTAAATGTATAAATAGAGAGATAAAGATGGAGTACACAAAAAAATGAGGAATGAAGTTGTTCAGATTGTTGTTTTAAAATAATGATTAAGGATTAAAACTTGAAAACAGCATCACAAATAACACAGCTTGTTTCTTTTCATACAGCTTAGACTGCAGACATTTTTTTAAATAAACTTGGTCAACATACAGGCAGCATTATCACATGCAATGTGATCAATCAATCAATCAAATTTTATTTGCATAGCACATTTCAGCAGCAAGGCATTTCAAGGTGCTTTACATTATTAAAAAAATAATAATAAAATAAAATAAAAAAATAAAAACAGCATGTGACATTGAATAAACAGTAAGAAAGAGAAAGAGATTTTGAAAAAAAAAAAAAAAGATTTTAAAAAGATAAAATCATACTTTTGTTACGGAATTTAAGCACCTGTCGTCGCCGAACTCCGCCGTCCGTTTAACACGGGTATTACCCAGGCCCCATATCCTAACAGAACAAGGTCTCCAACCTTGCATATCTATCTATCTATCTATCTATCTATCTATCTATCTATCTATCTATCTATCTATCTATCTATCTATCTATCTATCTATCTATCTATCTATCTATCTGTCTGTCTGTCTGTCTGTCTGTCTGTCTATCTGATGCAGTGCATGGTTTTTTTGGGTTTTTTTACTAGCCATCAATAACCATCACTGCTTCCAACAAACCCTATAAGTTATTAAATTCTATTCGTTATAAAGTGCAACTGACATTTGGCACAACTAACAGATTTTTTTGTTTGCCTTCATCCACTCCAGTGTTTGTTGTCAGACAGTAATTTAAAGAAGAGCAATGTCAAAGGATGAAAAGTGGGGAGAAAACCACTCTAAGTCTCTGCCTCTGAATTCTCAAATCTCTTCTTGACAACTCCATGGAAGCAGTAGTGCCTGGGTGGCAACAACTGTCGCCTGTCTGAACATGTCTTTCTAGATTTTTTTTGCCAGCTGGAGATGACTGACAACACTCACCACCCACTTTGCAATGTTGCAGCACATAATGATGTGACTGATGTGACACTGACGTGTCTAGATGAGCAAAGAATGTTATGTGGTACCATGTTGTCAGTCATGCTTAAATGAGCTAAACCAAGAAGGGGACAGTGCATTACCTCTTTCATCTACGTGGAATCAAAAAAGCCCAAAGACCAATTAAAAAAAGGTTTATTTTTGCCAATATTAAAAAAAAAAAAAAAATGATAATGAGGACACAATTACACTGGTGCATGCTCATTCAGATTTCTGTGAACGGTTCCTTTGATGTACTTGTGATTACACACACCATGATGTCACAACACTCTGCAGGAATGTGAGCATTTCATGAACTCTTTTGAGGTCATTTATGACACCACGTTTTCAACAGCCTTTGATGTAATGATAGATGCGGATAGTAAAACTTTTCTGTAGACGTCAGTGGGGAAAAAGAAAAAAAAGCGACATAAAAGTAGTGTAGTACATGGAATTGCCCAGGCACCCTTCAGTAGGCTACTGGCAAGGGATTATGTGGCAACACACCACCCCTGCTCAGGTCCCCCAATCATTCCATTTAACGTACGCATACACTAAACACTTTGAATTTGTTTTATTCAGAAAGACAAACAGTCATCAAAACACAAATTACCTAACAAACAAAGGCATTTTGACCTGATCGGTTAGTGGATATGGCCGGCTATGGGTGCAGCCTTTATTTCTGATGCATGACTGAACTCCTGCAACAGTTGTAGCATTTGATGCAGCAACCGGATCACTCAGATCCCGTGAGGCAGAGGGAACTTGAGAAGTGCTTGGTGGTGTTGCAGAAGACCCAGGGGTGGGATTTAAATATCTCAATGATGTATCTGAAGAGAGAAAGAAGTATGATTCCAGAAGTAAAACTAGAAAACATAAATAAATGTCATGTTCATTATACTCGACATGTAAAGTATACAATGGATTTTCTTAAATGCAATCACAGTGAAACGTAGAATGCATAAAATCAATGAACTTCAAGGATCCTAAATTGACATGAATGTGTTTTGTTATGTAATGAATTCACACAGTTCATTCACACTTATTATTAAGTTATTAATTATTAATTATTCACACTTCGTTTTCGTTAGTTTGTACGGTTTTTCTTGATTCCTCTGACCTCCTTAAAGAAAGTGGGATCTGCCCAGTTTTAAAATTGTATATTTTAAAAATAAGATTCTAAAGTAAATTGCTAATTGCAATTTACTTTGGATGTATTAACTATAAAGAATTGATTTAAGAATTTAATGTTAACGAAACAGAAGATCCAAAAGAAGATGGGAATTGAATAAATGAGATGAGCATGTGGCTTGAGAGTGTTATGACTTCAGCTCTAAGTAAGACAGCAGGGTTGAGGTGACTGAGACGTACCGAATTATAAGGGAACCCCGAATAATCTGAAAAGGGCAACAAGAAAGAGAAAAACAAAATGTTATTTTTGTTGTCTGCATTTCAAACCAGGAAGCTCAGTAAGGACACAAGCACACAGATATTTGGTGTTTAACAAAAAACAGACTTGAAACATCTCTTTCCTAACACTGCTGGAAAAAAATGTGTTAAAGCTATCTGCAATAATGTGAATATCTCTTAGCAGCTCTTTAACTTATTCACAGTCATTTGCTCCATGCAAAACATACTAAACATTTGCTTTATACATAGATTTACCATGTGTTCATTTTAGTCTCCAGTTGTGTTTCCCCACATCGGTGACTAATAAGTAATGCAACTTTACTGAGCAACGTATTCAGTATCTGTCCACTAATCTTACTTGACAGGAATGCACTTGAACTATGTGGCCAATAGAATAGTGAACAAAGACACAGTCTGGTAAACAGATCCTCTTGGTTCAAGACCTCGTGCCAGCTAGAAAACCCTTCACACATGAGAGGTCAAAGTGGTCAAGGTTTCCCTGATGTCCACTTCAACAAGCCCCGGTCTGTTGTGTAGTCATATGTTTTTAAAACCCACATCGCATCCAGAAAATGCAACATTAATAGCTAGAGTGGAGGTTATCCTCTTTGTGAGAAAAAGATACAAAATCTCAGTTATTTTAATTAAGTACCCTTACAACTAATGGTGGAAAACTATTCATTCAGAGGGCCATAGGAGAGAAAGTCCTGACATTTCCTCAAAGAACTATCAGTCATGCTTCCAATTTTGACAAGAGACTACCCCAGAAAAATTGGGTGAATTACTCTACAAGACTGGCCAAGGCTTAGATTCTTCAAATATATTGGATGTAGAAGAAAGAAAAGAACAACTTCCAGAGTCAAAAGTAAAGAGAAATCTGTGTATTAAAGAAATGGAAACTCTTTTTCACAAGAATTTGTGGTGAAATTGTGCCTCTTCACTGGTACCTCCAGAAAAAAGAAAAAAAAAGTGATGGATAGCTGCAACTGCTCTGCAGTAGCATTTTGAAGAATGACATGTGACACTGTCGTATTATGCAGATGAAGAAAAAAAAAAAGAGCTGCATTTAACTTAGCGGAATTTTTCATCATTTCATTTTTTTATCCATTTATTCAAAACGTTCAAAACGATAGTATAGAAGATGACAGAACTAGGCATGTTCTCTCAGTGTAAAGTAAGAGTAAATGAAATTACTTCTAATCTAACTTGCATCTAAATGCAGGAACTTTTCCCAGAACCACAATCCTAGAAGGTCTTATTTGTGACACCTTTTTGTTTTCACCACCAATGTGTTGAATTAATACTACTTTGAAGTAAATGTATTCTTGGAGAGTGGAATTCTGTTTTTATAAATAATATACAGGTTTATTATTAAGCCTAACTGAATATAATTTCTCAGTATTTGAATGCTATACCCAAAAGACATTTATACAAAATATCCTATGGTTTAAATTCTGTGCGGAAACAAGATTCAGGTTCAAAACTTTTAGTAAACTTTTGTTAATGAAACTTTAAAAAAAAAAGAGAAACATTTAGTTGTACAAAGTTAAAGGGGGAAAAAAAATACCAACAATTTGTGAGGTGTACGCAAAAGTGAGGTGCCCTCTAAGCGTTGTGATCTTTAGCTGGAAGTGAAAAGGAGGAGGTCATAGGATAATGTGAAGCAGTTGAACCTTGGTGCCCTGACCAACTGGCTGGAGTGCTGGCATGCAGAGGCCACAGACCTTCTCCAGATGCCGTTTATCCAGGTGGTCGTTCAAATGAACAGCATCCTGAAACAATTCTTTGACACACACAAAAAAACAAGAATAAACAATGAATATTAACAAATTTTGAACAAAAGGTAACCATGTGGAGTATACAGAGTAAGGGTTTATGTGGGTGGAGGTCAAACATGGCAAATGGTATTCCAGATTTAAAGAATTTTTGCAAATCTAATGTTTAAATGGTTTAAATCACAACTATTTTCACGCTTTCCTATATAACAAAAAAAAAAGTACTTGTTGCTTATAATGCTGTAATTTAATCTCTACACCCTTGAAATTATTTATTTATAAGCTGCATGGATATTTTGTCATGTTAACACCGAGTCAATAAAATTCACAACAAGCAAAATTAACTGAAACAAAATGAAAGCTGGAAGTTAAATGGGTCACTTAACATGATATTACACTAACAGGCCATTTTATTAGGAAATTAGATCTCTACTATTAGCACAAACAGCAACTCAGCTAGCCACAGGAAAGCAACTCCATACATCTGGGTACCAAGGAACGGTGAAGATAAATTGTTAAAGTTCAAAACGAGCATCAGAATATGGAAAACAACGATTTAAGTGACTTCGAGCAAAGCATCAGTCAGAGGAGTTCATATTTTGCTATCAACTGGGATTTTCACACAGATGCGTCTCTTAGGTTTTCCAAGAATAGCTCAAAAAAGAGAACAAAAATCTTTTTAGAGTTAAATTTCTCCCTAATGTGTGGGGATAATGGGCTGAATGGCTCCAGATGAAAGGAAGGCGACTGCAGCTAAAATAACCCCGGCAACCAGGACATGCATCAGATCATCTTCGCATCAGATCTTGAAGGAGATGAGCTACAGCAGCCGAGCACCGCACTGAAAGCACACTGCTGCTGGTGAGCAACAGTGAACAGAGGCTACAATTCTCACAAACTCATGGAAATTAGGCAATCACCTCATTGAAAATATTACATCAATTTTTTATCTGGAAAACGAGTCCGAATTTGGTATAAAATACATGAAACTAAACTGCCCCTACCCACAATTCAATTGTTGTTGGTGGTGACATGGTGTTTGGTTTTCATAGTAAACTATGTGACCTTTTGTAGCAAATAAAAATTTATTAAAACCCACAGCATACGTGAGTATTGCTATTGATTTTGTTCATGACAACACTACACATCTTCTAACAGTTACCTGCAGCAAGTTGATGCACTACGTCACAAAACTCAAACAAATCAAACTTATTCCTTAAACAAACAACTGAATTACAGTGACCTGCACAAACTCCAACTCGTACTGCAGTAGAGCCACTTTGAAATGTGGCGAAAATGGAGATTGACATCGTTGATGTGGAGCCACGAAATCTGCAACGCTTTCAGGATTCAGACTTGTCAATATAGGCCAAAAGCTCAGAGGAATATTTCACACACTGTTGTATCTGTAGCATGAAGAGTCAATACTGTTTTGAAAACAAAACGGGATCCATCCTGCTATAAGGTGTAACTATTGCAGCATGTGGCCAGTGAGCGAACGTGAAAAAGTTCTACTTAAGTGTGACATTTGTAAGTAAATAATAGTCCATCATCCTTTCGGTGGATCATGTTTGTCCTCTGTGGTTCTGCTTTCAGTGAGACCTTCTTGATTTCATTGTTGCATTATTTTTATTCCATTTCCTATAGTTTGTTTTTCTCTGGGTTGTGCTTTTTGCTCCTTTCTCACACCTGATCCTAATTTGTCAATCATCGCAGCTGTCCTGTGTCTGTCATTTATTCTCTTGGTAAATATGTACTCGAAGCCTTTCAGTAATTCACTGTCACATCATTGTCATTGTTGTTTTCGCTGTCTGCCCCGACTTCCTGTTGGCCCAGCTTGTGTCCAGCTGTAGTTTAGTTGAAATATATTCCTCCTGCTTCTGCGGCACTCTTAGTTTTGTTGGCCTGCCTCCTGCTTCCTAGTCCTGCAGCTGGGCCCTTTACTTTCTTTCTTTTTTCTTTCGTTTTTTTTTTGTTTGTTTGTTTGTTTGTTTTTTAAACCAGCAACTCAACATAATTTTTAATTAAATAAAACAATTCCCCTTTATCTACAATAGTCTATCATTGGATCATGCATGGTAACTTTAAATAAGGGAATATAATAGAGTGGAAAAAGAGACACTAAGAGCAAGCATGCGGCCATAATGATAAAAGGCTGCATTAGCCACATCTGCTGGGAATAGGGCCTGCAGCGAGGCTACTTGCTCTGTGAAGTGTAATCTTCAGAGTTTAGGCCCCACTGACACCAAGCATTGTGCAGGCTTTGGGTGGGGCCGACAGTGCCTTACACAAAGCAATGAGTATCACTATGGCAGGTAGAGTATACAAATAACACTCATACAGAACAAACACAGGGGGAGGGCATCAGAGCGAGTACAAGCTCAGCATGAAAGGTAGATCAGTGGTGATATAAAGAGAAAACTAGATGTTAGAGAGTGGACTCTGAGGAAATTGGCTGGAGGGCGAGAAGGGATGAGAGAGAGAAGACAGAAACTAGGCAGTGATGGTAAATAGAACTGAACTGCAGATGCAGAGATGCAATGGGAGGAATGGTGGACAGAATGATGAAGAGGATAGTTGTGGTGTGAGGAGTGAGAGCTCAAAAGATAAAAGAAAAAAACAGTAGCTCAAAGAGGGGATAAATAATGAACGCGTACACCAAGAACAAAGATGCTGGATCAAGTCTTTACAATGGTCTCTGCATAGTAGAGGACCCACACATATAAATGTGCCACAAATGAGTGAAGCCTACTTTTAGTTGTCTCTTTGCCATTTCTCAGTGAGATACAAAACATCAAAATATGTCCCTCTTTTTATTAACCCGCAGTCAATTCGTGTCACATGTGCACGGTCAAGCCTCTTCAGTCACCACTTCCAGCAGCGACTTAAGAGTTGGGAGCATCACTTTAGCCCCTTTTTCCATGTCCCTCCATCTTCCCGGCCTTGCAGGTGCCTGACCTTTAAGAAAGTGTTTGGTGAAAGGAAACAGGGGGGGGAGAATACAGGGAGGCTCAAGAGATGTGTGCACTCCCCGGGGAGACGGACAGACTAGTAGACATGGGTAGTAGTGGCACTTGAAAGCTAATGGGAATCGGTATGGAAATAGAGGTACATCAGCAACTGCTGCCTTCGGGGTAGAGACAAGTTGTTTGGTGTGCACCACTGAGGTGGAAATATGCATACGGCCTGACATAGTAGGTGGGCAACAGTGTTTTTAAAGTCAAAGAGAAAGCATGGCTTTGTCAGTGAAGACTTCAACTTATAATTTTTATTAAAGACTCAAGGAGAGTGAGTAGAAGATAACAGTTAATAGTTAGCATTTCCAATCCTGTGAAATTCTTAAACACTGTGTGTCTGATGTATCAAAGTTTAAAATTATTTCATCTATTGCCTTTGAATAATAATAATAAAAAAAAAAATCATATGGACTGTTCCTAAATAGCCCGTATTTTCTATGGGCTAAAAATTAAAATTTTTAAATT
This sequence comes from Poecilia latipinna, assembly GCF_001443285.1. Classification (NCBI taxonomy): domain Eukaryota; kingdom Metazoa; phylum Chordata; class Actinopteri; order Cyprinodontiformes; family Poeciliidae; genus Poecilia; species Poecilia latipinna. Next base: position 56,356 of record NW_015113645.1, on the reverse strand, counting down.
TCTAAAAATAGTTTCTTGTACATCTGCCGTACCAAAGTTTAAAATGATTTCATATATATGTTGCCTTATAAGTAATAAAAATAAGACTAATAAATAAAACATATGGGCTGTTCATAAATAGCCCATATTTTCTATGGGCTAAAAATTTTAATTTTTAAATTTCTAAAACTAGTTTCTTGTACATCTGCCGTAGCAAAGTTTAAAATTATTTCATATATATGTTGCCTTATAAGTAATAAAAATATGACTAATAAATAAAACATATGGGCTGTTCATAAATAGCATTGCAGTGAAAGATACCACATCTGCCATGCCATTTTGTTCTCATTCAAAATGTTTAGTTATTTTTCTTCTTTTTTTTTTTTTTTTGGCATGTTCCCGTGAGACCGTTCAAATCTAAAATGTGGCTTCATTCTGATAAACAATAAAGTGTTCTCTGAAGCGTGTTCAGCCTTAACTTGGACAGACATTTACTATGCATTACTTGTAAACATCTGATTAACACTGACTGGCTCCAACACAAACAATATTGGGAGCATATTCACATCCATGCCATGTAAATACGAAATAATCCCTGAGAAAGATGGCTACACACACACACACACGCACAGAGTAAATATATACACTGTAATTGTGGAAGGTGACAGCTAAGAAGCTATTCTAAAAGCAGACGTTACTAAAAAGCAAGCTGATGGATGCATAGTTCCACACCAAACAACACTACTTCAATGCAAACATGCAACCTCTGTTTTTTTATACACTGGAGAGCAGCACACATCTTTAACAGTCGCCTCCATAATACACCCTTTTAAAGGAACATAATGAAAGATGATTACAGTGGAGTTTAAGTAGAAAGAACCCTTTTCCTTGTTGAAAAAAAATCTAAAGCTCTCATTATTAAAATCTAATTTCAGAGCCATCTGTTTCCATCAGCAGCATTACCCTTTCCCCGTAAAAGGGGTTATTGATTTGGATTCTAATCTACAAATAAATATATTGTTTGACTTTATTTTTTGTTTTCCTCATGTTGTCAGCAATGGTAAAAGGACACAGCTCATCTGGCTGATGGATGGGAGCAAATGTAGCCCAGGGCCTAAGGGGTGCACTGGAAGAGAAATGTACCTTATAACACACAGATACAAACACACAGATACACACACAAACAACCCCTCCAGATGGGTCCCCCCTTGTGACTGCTGTGCTGGGTCCAATTATGTCTGTGTGTCTGTGATTGTGCGCAGTTGTTTAGTGAGTATGTATTGGGGGCGGGGGGAAAGGATGGGGAGGGGGGCTTATGTTGCAATCTGTTTAGAAAACTATTACTTTCGCAGTCACTTCCAAAATCCTCCAACTTTCAAGCTTGTTTAAAATACAAAGTTAGGTTGGGGAGAAAAACATATCCATATTCAACCACTGTGTGTGTGTGTGTGTGTGTGTGTGTGTGTGTGTGTGTGTAAGTCAAGTAGTCAAGTTCAGTGTGTTTGGATGCTGTGCATTACTGTTCAAATAAAAGAGCAGTGCAGTTGTACAATCTTGCCAGACAACTTAGCAGTTTGACGTTTGGAGGCACTGATAGGGAAGCGCACACTATAACCAGAGGCTGATGCACAAGTGAGGAGCAGATTGTAAGCAAATGCGATAAAGTACAATTGGGGAATATGCTCCTTCTCTTGTTTGCAAAGCTTTTAGTGTCCTCACAAAACAACACTGAATTTATTCTGCAATGGCAAACAATTTGCCACACTTGTCTGTACATCATTTTTACCCATTGTAATCAAAGGAGGTTGCTGTAACACTGGCAAAACGGGTATGTCCACTGAGTAGTAAAAAAAAAAAAAACACTGACTAAAAGATCATGGACTGCTCCAATTTGAAAATACATAATAGACAACCAAAGTGGATCGCTGAATCAGAAATGCGGATTTGCATTCAACACTTACTATGTTGTTTTGTAGAGTAAAAATCCATCAAAATTTTACAACAATTTGTCACACCATGGAGGGGCTTTAAAGTAATTCACTTGTGTAGACCAGAATTTGACAGGGAAAAATATGTGTACATTCATTTTTATCTACAATATGGACAATGGTGTGATGTTTGCTGAAAATGTAAGCCTCGTGCATTAGTCCGTGCATGACGCTACCTCAGATTTTATCATTCCTTACATCTTTTCATGGAAATATCTCAACTTTTAACATTTTTTCAGTGGGGAACGTTTGGCATTCACTACGTTCGTCTTTTGGGCATATGTACACTTTTAGTATGGATCCTACACAATACTCTATAAATGAAACCCCTAGAGACTCATGTTGGCCCACCTCAGTACGCAAATCAACACTAAACAACAGTTTGCTTATCACCATGGCGTTGAACTTGAAGACACCATCATCATGATAAGCTTTACCCACTGTCATCTGAACAAAGCGGGAAGCACTGTGAGGGATCATGCTCTTTAATTTCACCAGCACATTTAGCACAGTTTAACAAAGATGGAGACCTCTTGTGCCTCTGCTGCCTGGATCTTTGACTATCTGACAAAAGGACCACTGTTGGTGAGACTGAGGGCTCCTGTGAGTCACAATGTGTTCAGTAGCATAGGAGTACAGCAATGTACTGTACTCTCACCTTTCCTTTCCACTCTGTATACATCAGACTCCCTTGAGATCAACATTATGGACACCACACTGCAACTTCTACATGAAACTGTGATACAGCAAAGCCAGCCCCTTGTTCTACACTATTTTTTTTTTGTCCTGGGTGTCTGGACTTTCAACTATTGAGAAATGCTAATTGGTAATGTTTAGTGCTATGAAGTTTACCAAAAATTGCCTGCGAGGTAAACAACCACCCCATACTGCAAAGAGAGAAATGCCAAGCCAAAAGAGACGTATTTTAATGTTAATTCAATATTTGGAAGTGTGACAAACATGGACTGAATGACTTTGTTCTTCCATTCTTCCTCCGCCGCCATTGAGGCAACTACAGGCTAAAACAGCTCAGAAAATCAACATAATCATTCACAACTTCTCCTTCTGTTCTCTGATTGGGCCAATTGAAATTCTATTTGAGGAATCAAAGTCAAAGGGACAAAGCCCAGACTGCCTGTTACCAGAGATTATAATCGAGCAGAATTGTGCAGGAAGGCAAATGGCCAGGATAATGCTTCTTAAGACCTGGTATAATATAGACCACTACAGGAGATCATTCCTGCCCACAGCGATTACCCTAAATGACTCTTTAAAGCTATTGTATGTAACTTTCATTTTGAAACATCTTTTTTTTTTTACATATTTGTCAAAACTGTCTCTATGTTGTAACAGTATGGTATGAGACAGATACTATGTCAAGCTCCTCCACTTCCTCCCTGAGCTACTATAGCAAGCATATAGCAAAACAGCACTCCTCCCACTCAAAAACAACCAGTCACAGCCAGGAGGAGGGCTTTAGCGCTCTCACTCAACCTCGTGTAAGTGCTGCTCAATGTACTAATGGTTGAGAAACAAATCAATGTTCCAGGAAAACTGTTTATCCGTGGTCACCACTGGCCACGCTAACTAGCCTGAATATTCTTGATAGGCTCTGCTGTCAGGAAGACCCTCCTCCTGGCTCTGCTTGGTTATTCCTGACTAAGATGTATATTTCAGCTGTTAGTACAAGGAGCACTGGGAGAAGGTGATGGAGCACAATGGGTGTTTTTCACAGAATATATGTACTGAGGGTGGTAACAGTGGTAAGCGTTCATCCAAAACCCAGCAAGCCACTAAGTTAATCCTGCAAGTTGTGGTGGTCGGTTTGATTCCTGCTGCTGTTGATGTGTCTTTGGGCAAGACTCTTCACCTGCTGGTGGAGGTCAGAGTACCAGACATTTACCATTTTACTTGCACTCTATTGTCACGATGAAGTGATAGTTTTAATAAATATGTTAAAACTTGTAAAATATGAGTTTTACAACATTTACTTTCCCTGAATGATTCTCACCAGGTCATATAGAGACCTAAAGCAGGTAATCTAGTTTTTGTACTTTGGGGTTATAAAAAGCAAGTAGCCATGGGGGGAGAAAAAGTTTGATGTTCCTTTGATGTTCCTCCAGTGACTTGTGCTGAATATCATAAATTGACTAAAAAAATGTTCTTAAAATAAAATTCAAAAACACTTCTTCCTCATCCAGCTACCAGATAACACAAAGAGGTCAATGCTGACCAGAAATCCTTGTGGGAGTTCTTGTGTCCTTTAACCTTTTGGTGCTTCTTGCCGATGTTCGTTCGCTGTAAGTGTCAGATGAAGACAACTGAGAGGTGCTGTATGCAAAGCTGAGGGGGAGGGGAGTGTGAGAAAGGGAACTCAAGAAGGTGAAGTAGGACAGAAAGTGCTCTGAATGAGTGTGGTAAAAGAGTCAAGAAGTAGAATAGAAGGAAGAAGGTAGGAGGAGAGAAGGAACGGAGGCTGAAAACTGGGTATGTGGAGTTTACAGGCAGGAAAGAAGGGGGGAGGACAAGTAGTGCTTGAAGAAATAATACAATGAAGGCGAAGCTGCATTAGCAGCATGTCTCAGGCCAATTACTCCCCTGCTAACCCTCTTTTCTATCTCTTCTCTGCTTCCCTTCTCTCTGTGTCCTCTCCTCCCACTTCCTTCTTCTCTCCCTCTCTCCACTTTCTCTATCTCTGCTCTAACTATCCGTGTGCTTTCAGCAGCAACAGATCACTATATGATACTGGTCTGCACTGGCAGGTTTTATCTGCCTCTGCTACAATAGGAAAGAAGGATCTAAGCAAAGATAAGATGGAACCAGCCAACAGTGACAATGGGCAACCAAACCAGATGTTTTGATGCAGTGCTTCACTGCCACCTAGTGGTAATCAATTCTGCAAGACCTGCATCAAAAAAGTACTCACAATTAGTTTTAGACAGCTGCATTATCATAATGTGATCAAAAGCTCATCTGAGACTGAGTTTTACAGATCAGGTGTTTTGCAAGACTTAAGTTCCTAAATACATTGTGCAGCTGTGCACTGCGGGAGGTGTAATCCACTTTGAGGGTAAGGCGTACTGTACCCATAAAATTAGGTAAAACATTGTGTTCTGGTTAAATTCATGATAAATGGCTGAAATTGTTGCTTTTTAGGCAGCTAGTTGAAATTGTAACATGAAATATATGTAGCAAAGATATATATTTGCTACACACACACATATTTATACACACACACAAATATATATATATATATATATATATATATATATATATATATATATATATATATATATATATGCAAGTTACACATATATATATGCAAGCTATCTTTTCATCTTCGTGACATATTTTTTGGCTGATGCATTGAATGTTAATGCTTACTGATGTACGCAAAAGATTAAACATTTTCTCTGCCTTTTGCTCAGACTGAAAGCTTTCTTTCACTCTGCCCCTCTTCGTGAAACTTGCTACAAGAAACTTTTAGACTGACTGAACTCATTTTGTTTAGGGCTTTTAAATGTAAACTGAAAGTTCTTGAGGCTGATTCCATGAAGTGCCCTGTTTTTATAGCTTGACATTTTCTTTCAACTGTGTACTTTTCTGTGTTGTATTTGTTGCTGCCTCTTGGCCAGGACTCCCTTGAAAAGGAGTTGTTGTTTTTTTTTTTCATCTCAATGAGTTTGTTCTCCTGGTGAAATAAAGAGTAAATAAAAAAAATAATAATAAAAAAATACAATAAAATTACCATCTGTAACCACAAGGAAAGCTGAAAGTTACATATCCACGCCCCGGTAGTGACCAAAGAGATAATTGAAAATGATTTTGCAGGAAGGCCCTCTTGGTTTTACCCACTTCATGCAATGCAACTGCCTCTCTATGACCCTGGATTTACACTGCATGCGTCTCCACTCCGCCGCCGAAGTGTGCAGCAGAGCCGTTCCAGACCATGTTGACTTAAAGTATGAACATCTGTGACAGCATTCTTCCAAACCATGGCAGAGGTAGACAGTTTCAATCAGTTTATTTAAAAGCATGCATGCTTTTAAATAAATAGTATCACGCTGATACTCAAGCGTGTGTTCAGCTACATGTAGCTGAACACACGCTTGAGTATCAGCATCTATTTCATTGAAAGGATGCTGATACTTAAGTTTGACTTATAGATGTTTTTGTTTTTTTTGTCCTCTTTATGACATTTTTTTGACTTCTACGTCCTATTGTACGACTTATAGTCTGGAAAATACAGTAAGTTGAAATGAGATTGAAATGTAACATGTAGAACAAGTTATTCATTGATTTAGTCAGAGTTTCACCTATGTAACTCGTTTATACCTACATTACATGACACACAAATAAGCAGTTCTTCAATAACTCCTTCAGAACAAGTATACACTTTGTATTGCCTTGTTGTTGAAAATGTCCCGTCTAAATAAAATTACCTTTACCTTTACCTTTACCTTTATACGATGAATGTCTCACCTTGGAGAAAAGCATCGCTTGCTGCCACATGCACTCTTGGTGCTGAAGTAATGAAGTTACAACTTCACACATTACAGTATCTGACTCCACACATGGCCTTCAGCAACAGTCCACAACATTCACCACCATGGAGGTACATTTAATTCCTTTCTATAACAAATAATTTTTTAAATGGAAACTTCATGTTACTGCCTGTAAAACAAATGAGTCACACCTCTGTAATACACCATATGTATACCTCAGAAAAAAAAAGGTATTTGTGGTTGATTAACATTTCTTGAGATTTTTAATGTGGTGTTACTTCTCCCATTAAGTATGTGCATGTTTGTCACTCTTAAGTATTTCAGAATACCAAACCAATTTAATTTTTGTCAAAAACAACACAAGTAAACACAAAATTCACTTTTTAAATGCATAAATGAGAAGTGCTCTGCGAAAAACATATCCAGAGAATGTGAGTGACACAGGATGTTGAAAGTTAACCTAAAAATACAAATGACTAATAAATCAATGTTTTACAGTGCTATGAAAGACAAATGATGTGTTGGCGGTATTTTCCTGCTATTATCAAGTTTTAAATGCATGTCAGCAGTTTTGGATATTGATACCAGGGTTTCTGAGAAAACTTCAGCTTTGACTCATCCAGTTCTGACTTCTGGGGACCTTTATGTTAATTTCTTCATCTTGAAACATAACATTTTCATCTTCTGAGTAGAAAAGTTGCACATAACTAAGATTATTCAAACAAACATGCAGCAACAACACTATTTTTCTTTCTTTTTTTTTTTTCTTTTTTTTTTGCTTTGGTTACATGTAGAGATACTTTTTGAAAAATATTTAGAATTAATATATTATTACATATGTAGATTACATTTACATTGTAATCTCCTAAGTTGTTCTCATCATAAAAGTTGTGTGCTTTGCAGAAGGATGTGGCCTAAGTTGATTTATTATGCATTGCATAAGAACAGCACAAAAAAGGACATAGACACAGAGTCAGGCTATCATTTCTTTAATGGGATGTTAAGACTTTAACAGCTTAGCCAATTTACATAGTATACCAATAACACTGAAGTCCGTAAAAGAGTACTGTCTACATAGATTTCAGCAGTAAACTTTTCATCAGGAGATGTTTAAGTAAGTTGGAAACACAGGTTTCATCTCCAAGGGATGGTGAGCATTTGTATAGGTGCAAAGAGCAGGAAACAGATAAAAATAAATTCACAGGCCCTCTCCAGAAATAACAGGACATCTGGTCCAGACATCTGGAGCCAGAGGACTTTTAGGAGCTTCCCAGCACCCTGTCACCTTGTGGGTAAATTAGCAAAGTGAGAAAATATGGCCGGGGTAAACGATGCTGACAATCACACAGAGGGGGGACAGTTGAGACAGGTTTCTGGGAAATTCATCATGTAGAGGTCTTTTTTTGTTTCACATGAATAAAAATTAATAAAGGAGGGACAATGAGGGGATTAAAATGTGAATGTGTGAGTGGGTATGTGAGAGAGACAAAGAGGTATTTCAAAGCAGATGGAGGTGGTAACCACCTCATTACTCTTTGGCAAGTATTAGTCAATTTTCTACATTAAGCTAATGAATAAAAATATGTATCTCAAAGGGGATTAATATTCCAGGTGGGCTATACAGTATGTAATTGACAGTTCTTTTCTTCCTTCAGAGATCAATACAAATCTTTGCTGCAATTGACCAGCAAATGAGCTTTAATATGGATTCCTTTTAAATGAAAGAAAAAAAAAATCTGTGAACTGTCACAATTTTCCAGATTGTCACTCTGTATTTTGCCAGCTTTCAAATCAGCTTATGATGCAACCACGAGCAAAGAAGCAGATCGTCATTTAAACTTCTTCTGTTTAAATCTTGCGATGCAGATGGAGCATCTAGAACGCAGTCTGGTGTTGCGAGTGCGCGACGTGGACTGATGGGATGACATGCATCTGCCAGAGAAAAAAAGAGAGAGGCAGCGAGAGAGTGAGGGCGAGAGCCAGATAGTGTCAGATGTGATATTGATGACAAGGCTGTGTGCTTGTTTCTTGTTTCCCCTTGGCTCAGTGTAAGGTCACAGTGGAAAGGTGGGACAACAAATGCCACCAAGTCACACTGACAGCTTGACCCCTGGGAGAGAAAAAGTGCCTTCCTTTGGATGCTCCGTTCCATCCCAGCATACCTTCCACTTAATTGGTGCAATCTTTCTTCCCATCATGTCTAATTCTACTTAACCTATACTTGCCTGTCTCTAGCACCTCCGAATGTTTTTGCACTCTTCGTTTTTTTTTTGGGGGGGGAGTGGGATCATCTCACTTATATATGCACAAGGTATGACACATAAGTAGAGCCTTCCCTTCTCCCTGGCAGTTTCCTTGGGCTCTCCATCTGATGTCACAAATGGGTAGTAAAGATGCCATCAAAAGGACACCAGAGGATCCACATTCTGCTTTCGTTTCCTCCCACTCGTAACTCTCCAGAGGGCAGAAGGACATACATCACCTGGAGAGCTTTTTGGCATAGAATTATGTTGTTTATGGCAGGCTGTTTCACAGTGATCCAGATGTGCGATCCTCCTGCATGGGGAATGAAAAAAGAGGCATGCAGCGCGAATACAACTAATGCTAACCAGAGAGTGTAATCTAAAACATCAAGTAAATTGTATCTTAGAGGGGCCTGCTCAGCATGCTAACCACAGAGAGAAGGTAAGAAAAGATGCGAGCAGAGGACAGAAAAATATTGTATTTATTCTGCTCTTTGCCTCCTCAGAGAGTCAGATGGGCTGGGCTCGTAATGTCTAGTCAGATATGACCTTGAGCAAGTCCATTGTCTCATAGGACACTCACTTACGCTATCACATCAAGTCACTTCAATAAAAACAACACTAAAACAGCATTACAATGATGTATAACCGCACATCAGTTGCATTAGTGAACAGCTGGAGCTGGTTTGTCATTTCAGGTTATTGGAGCCGTACAGTACGCCAAGTTCAAATGTCCTCTTTGTGAAATCTTTATGATTAAAACTGTCTTGTCCTTGTGTCACCCTTAAATGGCATTATGCAGTATCTTCTGGACAACAACAAATATCCTTGAGAGGATAACAATGACTCAATGGGTGTACAATCTAATCAGAGGTTGGTTGTGCTTGACATAAACTTTAAAACTTAGAAATGTGTCATTTTTTGTAGTTTCTAAGACTGTGGTCCTTGGCCCACATTGAATTTAGCGCTGGCAAACCGTTTCATAAGTTTTAACCAAACCGTGTTTACCACTGCTTTGAATCACTCCTAAAGATACTTTGCAGGTTTTGGGGTCATGAAGGAAGGAGTTCTATGGACTAAATAGGAAAATTTCAATGCATTTTTTTTTTTTTTTTTTTTTTTAAGGTTTTCCATGTCACAATTTTGAATGTTTTTTAGTTACTTTTCTTTATCTTCATTTTGATTTGTTTTTATTGTGAAACAAATCCAGACCAAAAGAAGGCTGGAGGTGTTGCAACGTGCTGAAAATAGACTGAACTACTGCTGTACAATTGTTTTCTTCTCTTTGGCAGTCAGTTCACTCTGCATCATTTGCCTCCAAAGTTACCAGATTTTGCTCCATTGGGGCACCTTTAAAGTACTCACAAAAACTTTTGACAGATACAGAAGTGTCTTATAGCCTTCCGCTCTCTCAATTTACTCTCATGTCTCAGATTTGCATCTACTTAATTGAGGGTGTTGCAGTGACCTCTGTCACTTGTACATTTTACACTGTACTTACTGTACTCCTACTTTTACACTACAGCTGAGTCTGTTATGGCTACTGTTGGGTTAAACTAATCATTGTTTTATCATTTTATTTGAGTGTTTTATCTACATGTGTTCAGTTACCTAACTGACTCTGACCAGTTATCTATAATGTAATTTCCTACTCACGGGGTCCATCTGTTTTGTTATCTCAGCATTGTTCTACTGAAAAAGGTCATCATAATAAAAGCCAGTTCCCAAGCAGAGGAGAGTAGAGCTCACCAATCTTTGATCCTGAGCGGATTGGAGGTTGTGGATCTCTCCCTTTGCAAAGGAAGTCATAAACCCTCATTGGTTTTGTGTCTGGTTCTTTACAGGTTTTGTGCGAATCATAAAAACCCCCAACAGCTACAGCTTCTGAAGAGGACAATGATGTGCCTGACATGTATTCCTACAATGATCTGTGGGAATAATTTGAAGAAAAACGAGCATGTGATTATGTTTTTAATGCTAAACGTATTCTACCTTAACAGCTCAGAAAAATGTATTAGACCACCTCAGATGAGGTCACCCCAGTAATCTCCCTGATCAGAAGGTCTAATGTGGATATTTATTAATGAACATTAACTGAAGAGAGAAAATAAATAGCTCTATTAGAATTGTTTTTGTGTTTTATGTATATGTGCTTATGCTAATTTTTGACCATAGTGTGGATCTGATATCTGTGAATCACTTTGTTTTGCAGCTTTGCTTCTTGTCTGTTTTTTTTTTTTGTTTGTTTGTTTGTTTGTTTGTTTTTTTGTATTGCACCCAAATATCGTCACTGGTCTCCATTTATCCTTATTTAAAAACTTCCTGGATACACCGCTGCTCAGCAAACTTAAGGAGGCTTTTAATAAAAACATTAATATTGAACCATTAATACCTTTAAAGATCTTGAATACGACACACTAAATTAAAAGTCACTCAAGGGATAAACACAGCAGTTCTGACGCACATTAATGATGATCATTGTTATTAACACTCTCAAAGGCATTTGTGTCCTGATTTTTCTTACGTTTTTGTCGTTCTGCTGCTGAACAATCTCTCCATAGCTAAAGTCCATGAACCTACTACTCTGTGCGTCACTGTGGTCTACACAGCATTGATTGTGTTAATGTGACCAGGACTAGTTTGCTTTTGTCGTTAGCAGCATCAGAACCTGTTGCACAGAGCTCTGAAATATAATGCCTTGTATTTTATTATATGCAGCAGCTGCAGCAGCGGTTTGTGCCGCTTCGCTCCCACTTCTCCGTCACAATCTGCTCAGCTTGGATGTGACGCTAAGTTTCCAGTACATAACAGCTACATGTTATGTTCAACTTGACATGTTGCACATGACTTGTAATAAACTTCAAAAACTTCCAAGTAGTTTTTGAAGTTTGTGCAAATAAGAAGTATATTGACTGAACTGTTCTTTAGACTGCAGGACGTGTTCCGTGACTCGAAAATAAATGCTTTAATAAAATTTGTCTTCTTTCCAGCATAAATGTGAAATTTATTTAGCCACAGGAAAGGCAGTTTATTTCCAAAATGTTTTTTATATCTTATGGTTGGTTATTCTTTTGGTTTATTTGTATGCCATGACAAACCCACTTCAAACCAAGTTCTCACAAAATTTCAAAAGCATTGAAATTAATTTTATTTTTGCAAGACCCGACTTCGATTGTACCTAAGTAACTGGACTGTTGGATTGTTTTGTTCAAACATTGTCTCTTTTTTTCTTTCAGTGTGTTTCCAGTGTATTTCCTCCATTCCACTTTTTTTCTTTTCTTTTTCAACATTTATATGCAAACTTTTAATTTATCCAGTTTCTAAAATAAACATTTTAATCCATCAGTTTTAAGATTGTACAGACTTTGAATGTATATTAGGTCAATTTAAATGTGAGATTTACTTTTCATTGTTCTTTACTGAAAACAGATCACTGCATGCTTTTTTTGCACAAATTGTCTTTGTCACAACTGAGCTGAATACATCTTTTGTGTCTCAGTCATGGTGACTCACTTATCAACTGACTATGTCCTTATGTGGTGAAAAGCTCATTAGGTTTTGTAAATGATCCAGCAGCTTAAATCTAACTGAGCCTGAAAATGATTTTTAAATGTCTACAACAAGGACAAATAACCTACAGCTGTTTGTGTTGTGAAACTGAGGCTTCTATGACAAGTTTTCTTTAGGCAGAAAGTTTCAAACACATTTTCAGTCTCTAAATTTACTGAAATCACAGTGATGTGACCCAGTTTTTTTTGTTGTGACACACATAGGGTGCATTAGGCTTACACGTATGTGGAAGTCTCACAAGTCAGCTCTTCTATTAATGTAACTCATTAATAACATCGCCAACCTTTCCTGACTGAAATGGTATATAGTTGCTATGATGACTGTCTTATAAATATTTAATTTCATTAATAAATTTAAAAATGTGAACTCTGATGCCCCAGTGAGCAAATCCCAGTGATATTTGTTGAGCCCAGAACCGTTCAGGTGTCGGCATCTATACTGTGTTTTGTGCAAATTCTCATAGGTCCATTGTGTTTAACAGGATTTTTAAAATATTTTTTCCATGTTTGACCTTACAGCAGTGGACTGCATTACAGAAGTTGAAGCACACCTGCCTGTTTTTAAAATTAGTTGTATGAAATAGTCCTTTGTGGTTTTGCTAACCTTGTTTGTGCGCTGTACTCCCTTTCTTCTCGCTAGAGTTCGATTCATCATGTTGGTGTTCCTCCTCGGTGTTCTTGTGGAGTGTACTTAACAAGCACACAATGTTCAGCACTGATTAACTCAAAAGACCGAAAGACAGAAATAACATGAAAAAAGGAGAAAGTTTGTCCAAAATCCAGTTTAATTAATCTGCAGAGACAGAACTTGCAGTGGAGTTAAAGCCTTGGCTATCGCACAGTCTGTGTGTTGGTGCAGTACTCACATCGTGTAAATTATCATGGTTGTAGCTGAACTTTGTCAAATAATTATTTTTGTTCTTCCTGTAGGAAATTTGATTATATTTTTTGAAATAATCCATTTTTTTATTGCTCTAAATTATGATCATAAGTGAACTCATAATTTACAGTGGGCAAGACATGTATTGAACAAATCAATGTCTCAGTAAAAAAAAAAAAAAAAAAGAGGCTGACTGATAAGTGAACTGAATTTATATAGTTTTTCTAGTCATACCAGCCACTCAAAGCACTTTACAGCAGACCCACATTTCACAAATCACACTCTCAAACATAGATACTCCCATCAGTAAGCAACTTGCAGTTAAGTGCTTTGCCCAGTTTGTAGTGTTTGTTTGTGTGTTGTACCCCTGGAATTAATAAAGTATATTTATTCATCCATAAGCACATTGACTTTTGATAAGAGCATGCTGGAATCGAACCAACAACTTTCTGATTGCAGGACAATCTTTTTTTTTTTTTTTTTGTTTTTCCAGAGTCACAGCTACAGCATAGCAGTCCCTACACATTCACATCGACATGAAATTCAAAACAGATGTCAGAAATTCACTTTTAGAAGATGGCATTTAACCAAAAGAATACAGTAATTATGCGTAATGAAGTTAAATGTCTCAGGGAATAAAGACTAAGCATATGAATGACACATTTGCATTGACTATTTTTATGTATGGTTCTTCAATATTTTGTCAACTTCAGGCATTTTTTTTTTCTAATTTCAAGTCTGTAGGACCATGAAGCATATTTACTGAGGCCCCACCCAAACAAGACCTTTTTTTTCTGAAACTGTAAAGTTTTCAATCGTTTGTGTCCTGCATCCACATGGAAATGGTGTTTCCATGTGGATGCAGGAAACACTTTAGTTTTAAAATTAAAACTAAAGTTTTAATTTTAATTTTCTTAGGTGAAATGGGTTATAGAGTGAAATTTAATCTTTACATATTGTTGTAGACAGCGAAATCGCATATTTTGTGAAAATACTGACATATTTCCCCAAATTCTAACTTGAGCTATAGCCCCAAACTCTTCATTAGCTTCAAATAAAAACTGCTGCAAAAACTTAATGAAAAGTTCTGCAGTACCTTCAAAAAGTTTGACTAAAGCCTCTACATTCGCTTTGTTTGTTCACCATTCTTGTTTTCTTATTGTGTTTTACACTAACCTCATGAGGACGCTTTATGGGCATGTCCCATATTCCTCGTTTAGCACCACTTACAGGTCTGGGGAAGTAAAAAGTGTGTTTTGGGCCATTCTCTGCTTCTGTGTTGATAACATATTTCTGGAAATGGTTCAGTGTGGACATGGGAGTCTCTGAAAAAGACAACCCTTTTTTTTTCTAAACAAAACAATTGTTCTCATGCGAACATGTCCTGAGAAAAATATTGATATGTACTTATATCCCCTGCTGTGTATATGTAACAGAATGGACTTTTTTTTTTCTCTACCACTATTTTCCTATAGAGGACCAACATACACATTTCTGCTTTTTGTTTTGAATTATGTCAGTTTTGGCCCTCTACATATACACGTTAATCCACATATCTTTAAAATAAACTTCCTTTCATGCTCTGCCTACTTTGTCTTTACTTATATTTTTTAATTGTCTTGATTTGGAGTATCTGGGCTATAGGAAAACCACCGTTTTCTGCTCTTCGCTGACAGCAGTGGATTGTGGTCCTCCACCGGAATATCAAAGCTTGTCCAAGGCTCCATGTGTTGTGCATTCAGCACTTCTGTAACACAACGCCATATGTACTACTGTCACCTTCAAGTCAGTTTGGGCCAGGTTTGCAGTTAGCCTCTAACCTCTATCATTAAGAAAGTTACCTGCCCACTGGTTTCCGGGATGTTTTCTGTCAACTCTGCACAGAGGTTTTTGAGATATTCAGGCAGGTTGTTGGGCTCACTTTTAAAGTCAGCATTGTTTTGCCATGCAGTGGTTTCATCTTCAAGTAAATAAGACCTTATGAGTGTGTCTGTGTATTAGAGAAAACACAAAACAGAATCACTGTGCTTAAGGTAGTCATCATCTCCTCACATCAGTTTCTGTTTTAATGGGAGTTTCTCAGTGCATTGTGAGATGACAGCATATATTAAAGTAGCAGTGGCTTTACAGTAAGATTTATAGAGTGTTACAAAGCACATTTCCAGTAAAGTGGGCACATAACTGTCTTTTGTGATGTAAAAATCTAAGACAATAACACATCCTGTCAATACATTTCCATCTTTAATGTGACATCCCCATAAAATGTAACAGCTGGACAAACAAGTAAACTATGAGAAGAAATGTAAAGGATGAAGGAGAAGGACCGCAAAACACAAGCCTTTTCTTTTAAAGGAATAGTCTAGATCTGACTAAAATGTGTCCAGTTCCATTCAAACCAAAGCTGAATTTTGTATTTCCATAAGTTATATTTCACGGGTAAAAACCCCACTGAACATTAATAAAAGAATACCATACCAATAGGGGTGGGCAGGTGTTACCAATAAAGTAACATAAATGCCAAATTGGTATCAATATCACACATAGTCCATCTGGTGACATGGGACAGAAAAATGAAAACCTGTGGCCACACATATTATGTCTAGTGAGAATGACTCATTTATTTTCTGGCCACAATGTAATATCTCATATGAACGACTTAACTATAATAAGTTATGTCATGGCCACAAGTTGTTTTTTTTTTTTCTCCCATGTCACCACCAGTTTGTGCTATCAGATAGCTAGAATCAACCCTTTAGTTTCAGATTCCCCCTTGAAATTTTATTTCACTTTAGAAATGTAGTTTCTGAAGTCGAAAAAAAAAGAGTTTCCACTGATCTGCTCTCAAATGATAATTTTTACACTTTATGTAAAAAACAATGTACATAAATTTCTTTAGCTTTTCTAAAGTTAATTAGTTCATTTAAAAATGTTTTTAAAGTATTTTCTAGATATTTACAAATTTATTAATCTCAATTTTGTCATAGGGTGTTCTGTTGAGGTGGATTAATGTATAATGTCATAACCTCAGATGTTTGGTACAATGTTGATGAAAATAGATTTTATTTTTCACCCTCTGCGAGTCCAAACTCACATCTAAATCTACAAAAAAATGCTTTCATGAGGGCAAAACTAAAGTCTTACAACAGCCAAGCCAGAACTAAAGATGCGATATTGACAAGTCAAAATGGGGAATGTTGATAGACTCTTGTCAAGAGACAAAATGCTGAAACTGAATTGTAATTATACTACAGCCAGACCATTCAGTCATTCTATACACTCAGACGGTTCACTTTACCATATCCTTTATTATTTAAGTAGACTTCTTTAGAAATCCTGCTGCATGATCATAGGGGATTACCAAAATAATTACAGCTGTTCAAATTGATATTTGAGATTAATGTATTCACAGAAGGGCCCTGAAATCTGTGGTGTGTGTAATTGTTTTTTATCTTTTACTATTCACACTTCCTAACACACTGTACAATATTTCATGTTCTTTGCAGTAACACAACCATTACATACGTCTCATGAAAATAACCACAAATGCATACCAATTTCTAAAACTTTGATAGCACCAACAAGACATGTTACTGACATCAAAATATTCCAGCTGTCAAATGGTTTCGACTGAAACTAATTAAGTGACTTCACAGTTCTCACATCTTTTAGCTGCAACTGTAACACAGGACATGAAAAACACTGGTGGAAGCCGTGTATTGCATAGAGATTAATTCTAGAGCATGGATTGATTTTTCTCGCCCATGTGAAGCAAAAAAAGGGACAAGAATTTGAGATATGGATGTATAAGAAGTCACCAAGCAATTATTTACCATCAACAAATCGAACCCCTACCCAAAACTCAATTTTATACCTTAAATGATGTACTCAAAAACCTCGAACTGAGGCTCTGAAAAAGTCACACTGTTAGCAGGCAAAAACAAGAACCTGTGGTGGGCCAATCGATAGAAACTTCATTACAAGGAAGCCTGGCTAGTAATCTCCTTGGCTGCAGCTGTGAGGGCATACATTCTACCACAGCACCTGTTCTCAATAATGTATCCAGCCTGCACCTGGAGGAGCACAAAGGCGCATTCACACAACTGCGTGGATTAACACTTTCCATCTTTTGTCCCTCTATCTGTCTGCCTATCAAATGCAAGCTCACAAGGTTTCTGTGTTATTTCGCACTCTTACCCCGTTTCTGTCCTGCAGCTCCGGATGAGCTTTCACACATTTGTGCTAAGATGCGTTTTCAGCAGCTTGCAAGAGCATAAAGGGAGGAAACTATGGGAGCAAACAGTGAAGGTGAGGAGCAGCAGCCGGGGAAGTGTGAGGAGAGTAAAACAGGGTAGACAAGGTTGGGGGTTTTTTCTTTCCTTTTTTGCTTAAGATAAGTGGGGCATTTGGGGTTCAGCTATTGTGTAGTGTGTTATCATGTTTGAACAGCTCAATTTTCCACCAAAGTAGGCCCATAAAGGCAAACCACAGCGACATTTAAAAGCACTTTGCCATTGCAGCTTTCCTAGTTTAAGAAAATTGGGCCTCTGCAAAAACAAATAACACATAATCTGTTTGCTATGTTTTCAGCCTTTGATTTTACTCATAATATCTATAGCAGAGTTAGGCACCAAAAGGGAAAATGTCATATTACAAACTTTTAATTGATCCCAAAATACATTTCCTGGTCTCACATGAAGCTTGGACTCAAAGGAGTTTGTGCAAGTAATGACTGAAGCATAATTGATTGTGCATATCTACTTTTTATGCTAATCCAACCAGTAGATGGCAGTGACAGAGCAAGAACTAGTGCCATTTAAATCACAACAGACAAGTCTCATCACATTGCCCCTTAAAATAAATAGAAATAAATAGAAAGTAATTGTTTTGTAAAACCATGGAAAATTTAATTTGAGAACTCTCTCATTGTAGGTACCTTTAAAATCTATTAACTTGACAAAGAATTATGCGATGCCTTTTGTCAAAAAATGCACATTTAATTAAAAAAAATATGCCAAACAATTACAACATCTAGGTTTGTGATAAGACACTATTTTAAGATTTAGTCTATAGACTATATTCCTCTCCGGAATATACAAGAATACCTCAATAAATCTGGTTAAGATTGAATCTGTAACTTATTTATTCAATTCAATGATACATTCATTACACAGAGATCTATTACAAACATTTATTTGTGTTAATTCTTATCATTGTGGCTTTCAGCTAGCAAAAACTCAAATTTCAACCTATCAAAAAGTCAAACAAAACATTAGTTTTAAGGGAAAATGCTTTGGCTCGAAGATTGATAAAGATTACTGATAAAGCTCTAGTAGGGTTGTCATGGTAGCTACATTTCAAACTCTATACCAAAGCTAAAAAAATATATATTCTTGATACTATTTTTGATACCACTGCAATATTTTTGATGATTCATGGTTCTTCTACTTAAGAGGAAAAAGTGTGATTAATGATAATATTTTAACCTTCTTTATTCCCCCGTGGCAGTCAATCAGGGATTCCTAAATGCTTGTTCGTCTCCTATTTCCACAAAGCTGCTCCTTGAAGCTGCAGTCTCTAGTCAAGCTTCCACCTCCCCCATGATTTCCATTTCCCCACTCAGTAACAGTAACTACTATAGTCCATCAGACTAGCGGCAGCAATTAGCAAACAGCTGGTGGACCTGTTCGTCCGCTAAGCTCATCATACGAACTCCTTCTCAATCCAACACTCCTAAGAACGGTTGTAAGGCAGAGTGTCAGGGAGAACAGGAGCTTCTTAAAGAGACAGAAGCCAATTTCTAGGCATCAAATTACAAAGTCAAATTTCTTTTAAGCCATGTTTGACAGTATTTTTTATTACAACTGAAGGCAACATAGCTACTTGATCCGTGCCATTTTGGCACATAAGACCACCCCTTTAACAGAAATCCCTTACCACAAACGTACATTTAACACAACAACAATTCAAATTAACTGCTGACATAAGAGGGTTTGCTTTAAAAGCATGTTTGTAAAGGATTATGCTATTACAAACAACCCTGGGATACGAATGTGAACCCAAGTTGAAACAGCAATGTCAAACTAAAGCATCATGAATAATTATATTTAAAAAAAAAAAAAAACAGGTGTAAATTATGGTCATGTTTAAAGGACAAGGGAAGAATAAATATAATCTCAACCACTTCATCACACCCTTTTAGGAGTTATATAAATCATAGGCTAACTTTAGCTTATAACAACAAACCCCACTTGTAAACACAATGTAGCTTAACTGTAAATTAAGGACCATGTTAAAAAAGGTTAGTAATCACTCTGACACCCTGGAAATTCATTCAAACATCAGCTAATTTGTTTAAACATTTCTTTACCTATTCCCATTGCGTGAGCTCATTGTGGCGCATCAGCAGGTAGATTCAGTTTTCCATTTTCAGCGCATTAGACTAACAGCAGTGGGGCGTCCATCAGACTGTGAAACAACAGGTTTCAAAGGCAGGAGAAACAGATGCCAATTAGGGTCCACATTGTGGTTATGTTTTTTTTTCTTCTACCTTTTATTTTCTCCCCTTAGTTGACTCTCCTATGCCAAAACCAACCCTGATTCTCCATAATATCTATGATATTTCATGTTTCACTTATTGAAGTGATTTACTGAAATAAATTCACCATTCAGTTAGTTCATAATATTCTCAGAAGCATCTGTTTGAATCTGTTTGAATCCAGGTATCACTGAGTTAATGGAGCAATAGAGCAAACCCTTCAGTCAAATTCTTGCCTCTGTCATAATAAAAATATGTGGACCGATTAGATTTCTTTCTTGTTGACTTGACCAACTCACTCGAACACAATGTCTACGCAAATTAGATGTGTGCCTTTTCAAAACATGTGACACATGTTTGGGTAGTTCAAACTTAAAACTTAAGCATTTTAAATGGCATTTGGCAGCCTTGAAAATATGTATGATGGTTGTAAGTTGAAGTAGACATGATAAAATTGCAGTGGCACCACTTCAAGCTGTGCTGAAGTCAAACATTATCTGGCTTGTTTCACTCTGGGAATCATAGTAATTAGGGTGTTTTGCCCTCTGGGTTTATTTGCACTGTATGAGACAACATTATTCATCAGTCTTTATTATGTAGGGAATAGAATAGCACTCAAACATTTTGAATCTTATCATGGACTTAAACTGAGTAGCTCCAAAGTAAAACTAAGATTTTACTGACAAAAGAGTAACTACTGTTGCTTATTCTTAGATACGCCATGCATGCATACCTCTACTACAGGATTGCAACTCATTAATAACATGACCTAATCACATCTGCCAGTGTACTAATTGTTTGCCATACTGCTAATACATCAATGATTTGATATAGGAGAACAAAACTCAAGATAGTAATGTCGTAAGAAAGTAATGCATCCAAAAATGATGCAGTAAATCAGAGTGAATTTTATGCCATTGATCCCAGAATTTATAATTCAGAACATGAGCGAATCATAAGCACCACATAAACTTTAAAGATGTGACGAGACTGGATGTATGACAATCTCTCCTTCATTTTCACATTTAGACCCGCAAAATAAGAGGCAATAAGCACAGCAGATATCAGGGAAGTAAAATCGAGAGCAGAGCTTTTAGTTATCAAGCTCCTATCAAGCATTTTGGTTTTATAATTAAAGGTTGATTCAAAACTAAAATCCCAATAATTTGATGTGGTGGAGTCCATCTCACTTAACATGAAGCTGTGTCGCTGTTATCAACATAGTTTATGAGCTCTTTGATTAAATGTAAAGACCGAGACAGTAGCCAGACATCTGTTAGGAAATCTGCACAGTGATTACACTGCCTCATCTCCCAGAGACTCATAGCAACAAATGATGTAATTAAACTAGAGTAATACTGCCTCTTGGCCTTGGCTTCCTTCCTCGTGTGGACTCCAGTTGTGGTATCCTCTAACCCTATATATATATATATATATATATATATATATATATATATATATATATATATATATATATATATATATATATATATATTATTCTTGCATATTTATAACAGCTCAAAATCTTTAGTTAGGGGTTCACTCAATCTAAATTGCTATAGTCAAGTAACTAGGTGACTTCAGGAAGTCATCGCAACATTGTTCCTCTACTAACCCTCTGATGGTTTTACCGGCATTTCACTGATAATCAGTTCGTATCATGAGCTCAACGGATGTGGCGTTCAACCAGGTGTTTGCCAATTGCTGATATCTATTCTGAAGGAGCTGAGTGGGGAAGACGTGAGGGAGGGCGTCGTGTTCTGTGAAGCTTTGGAAACTGCAGCTCCGAGGAGGAGCTTCGTCCTTGAAGGCAACGCTCGGCCCCCCCAAGCATTTTGCCCAGCTGAATGGTTGAAGGAATAACATTGTAACTTGATTTAAAGTTTTTTTGTTTTTTTTTAAAGTTGATTTTACATAACACTGCCACTTTAAACTCAAACTCTCCCTGACCTGCAGCTTTCCCACACTCCAAGGACCCCCTGGCTTTCCTTGCCTTAAGTCTTGCTTTGCAGAAATATGTCTTGGCTCGCTCCATGGGCCAACAAGCTTCTAGATGCAGAATGAAAGATGTATTTGTCATTAAATCCCATTTAATGTACTCCTACCTCTGTTGCGATAGTGTAATATGTATTTTTGAATTGTCTCCAAACTCATTAAAAGACAATGAATAGATGCAACACTGTGTTTAGATTCCAGTGTTTCTCCACCACACATTACCCATAAAAGATCTCCTTTTATGGGTAAAGTGTGGAAGATATTTATCCCACTACGAAGCAAAATAAGTGTGAGTTACAGTTTCAATCCGCCCTTGTCTAGAGAACTTCAATCACTCAATTTCTCTGAGCAGTATGCTTCCAATCCCACCAAACAGCTGGCCTGGCATTTAGAACACATGGGGATTAGGGGCTTGATTTAGTTAGAGGCTCAATCCAGAGTGAGACCACACAAGCACTTATGATGCCACGTTCTCCTCTCTGCTGGCTTTGTGGTAATGTCCTTCTTTTTGTTTTGCTTGCAGACATACAGTATGTCACAAATAATGCCGCACGTAAATTACTTATAATCATTGTAACACACCTTAAATATTATCCCCCCTCCCCCCCTCTTTTATTATGTATATATAAAAAATAAATATTAGACTTGTCAGAGGTTGTTTTTAGAATATCAAATATTTCTCTTGGTACCTTGGACACATCCTTTTTCTAACTATGATATTTTTAACTACTGCTGGATTTACAATAATCTCTTGGCTCTTGATATTTCCCATCTTGCCCAGTCTATCGTGCCATCATAAGCCCTGCTGATAATCATATGCTTTCACTCCGACTTAGGAATGCAAGGTATGCAACCCCTTATGAAGGTAACGCTGCTTGTGAAAAGCACAGGTCTGCGTCAGTGCTCTTTGACAAGGCGTACAAAAGAGGAATCTGTCAAGTCAAGATTTCCCACTGACTATCACCTCTCATTGGTTAGTACAAGGAACTAATTTGCATGTGGTGGGAGTGTCCTGAGCCAGCACTGAGATGAATGACTTGTTCAAGTCAGAGAGAAATAAGGCATAGCACTCGGCCGAGGTCGGCTCAGCTCAAAATGCCTGAGTTACTTAAGCTGTCACTCTTCCTGCTGTAAGTGGAAAGTGCTGGACACGGACATAAACATGTTCAGGAGCAGGTACTCCAGCAAACGAGACAGCATATGGGTAAGTTTTCAGGTCATTTCTATTTATTTATTTATTTATTTTTGTAATCACTGCAACCCAACAAAAACCTGTTTTGTTGTGATAGTGACTTTTTGTACCATCAACATGGATATATAAGGTTCTTTCTATTGTTATGCATTTTTACGATGGGAACTTCTTTAATATAAAATAAACTCTTTGTAGCAAATGTCATTTTAAGCCGTGGCTTAGATTTATTTTCTTAACTGGTGCCTATAGTGATGCTTGTAATTATTACATCACTGAGGTTTCACAACATAAAACAAGAATAGAATTTCATACAGAACTGCAAACAAGAAATGCTCAGTTTCACCAAAATCATAGTTTTCTGATACTTTGCTGTTGTTTTTTTTTATCAATCTGAAATATCTTTTATTTTCTTGTATTACAGGGTTTCTACATCCTTATGTTGTACACCACCCCCCTCTCATGTCTGGCAAATTTCAGTCAAGCAAAAGAGCTCATCTATAAGATAAAGGAGGGATTACCCAAGGGGACTTTCATCGGGGCTATTGGAGTGGACTTACGTTTGGATTTCACAGTTGAGCCCCCCTTTTTATTCAGTCTCACTCAAAAGAAGGTCAGTGAGCAGTATGTGAACATAAATAATACTACTGGGGAGCTTTACACATCCGCTGCTGAGATTGACAGGGAGACCCTCTGTCCTTACAGCTCAGAGGAGCAGGGATGTTTCCTTTCACTGGACGTGTTTGTGTTGCCTCAGCAGTACTTTCAGCTTGTCAAAGTAAAGCTTTTAATTGAAGACGTGAACGACAACAGGCCGAAGTTCCCCACAGATGAAATCCGCATGTCTGTCCCAGAAAACACACCAATAAATGGCCGTTTTGCGGTGGAACAGTCTGCTATTGACCCGGACCTGGGGATTTATGGAGTGCAGACCTACTGGCTGGTTAACGACTTTGGTGTGTTCACTCTGGATGTAGAGGAGAATGATGGAGGTGAGCTGACACCATTCCTCATTGTGACAAACTTTTTAGACAGAGAGACGCAAGCTGAATATGTTACAGATATCATTGCAGAAGACGGAGGGACCCCTCCCCTTCTTGGAGCAGCAACTTTAAAAATCGCCATCACAGACGTAAATGACAACTGCCCTAAATTTACAGAGTCACAGGTTAATGTCACTCTGCACGGGAATACCAGCAAAGGGGCACAGTTGGCACGTTTGCATGCTTTTGACCCTGACCTTGGTGCTAATGCACAGATCAGCTACGCTTACAGTGAACGTGTGCCAAGGGACACCAGGAGCTTGTTCCATTTGGACAAAATTACAGGGGGGATCAAGCTAGCCAGGAAACTAGACTTCATCACAACTACATTTTACAAACTGACAGTTCTGGCCAATGGACCTGGCTGCATCCCTGCCGTTGCAACTGTAACCGTCTATATCACCAAAGTGGTTACAGGACCCCCTGCTGTCATACCTAGATATATCGCACCCGAAAAGGATGGAGTGGTGACATTAAAGGAGTCTGAGCCAGCTTTTTCTCCAATCGCATTTTTTACTATCAAAAACATGGACAAAAGCCAAAGGGTGGACTGTTATTTGGAAGGGTTTGGTCCATTCAGGCTTGTCCCATACCAACAGTTAGAGAATGAGTATTTACTAGAAACAACAGAGACCTTGGACTATGAGAGGACTCAGGAATATGAGCTAATTCTGGTTGCTAACAATACTCAAGGTCTGATCATAAAGACTTTCCTAAAGGTGCAGGTTTTGGATGAGAACGACAATGCACCAGTGTTTCAACAGTCTTTGGTGGAAATATCAATTGAGGAAAATAATTCACCAAACACATTCCTGACTCAGCTCCAAGCCTCAGACCCAGACAGTGAAAGTCGAGGGGAGGTAATCTACATCCTTGGTGGGGATACTCCTGGGATTTTTGTTGTGGATCGTCTGACGGGGGTTCTGACTGTTGCGACATCTCTTGACAGAGAGGAAAAAGAAAAATATCGGTTCATAGTTAGAGCAGTAGACCAGGGGACGCCCAGGAGGGAGTCAATTGCTACGGTGGTGGTGACTGTACTGGACCGCAATGACAACAGTCCACGTTTCATTAACAAGGATTTTACCTTCTTTGTGCCAGAGAACTTTCCTGGGTATGGGGAAATTGGTGTCCTCTCTGTGACGGATCCTGATGCTGGTAAAAATGGGTGGGTAGCCCTGTCCATCCTTAATGGCAGTGACATTTTTATGATAGACACTGGCCGAGGTGCACTGAGGGCCAAGACATCCCTAGACCGTGAGCAGCAAGGAACGTACCAGCTGTGGATTGAGGCCGCTGACGGTGGAGTGCCAGCGCTTTCCTCTGTTACTATGGTGACTGTTCTCTTGTTGGATGTGAATGACAACCCGCCAGTTGTTCTTTTCCCTCAGTCCAACCAGTCCTACATGTTGGTGCTACCTGATACGACACCTGGAACATCAATAGCAGAAGTGTACGCGGTGGACAAAGACACAGGGATGAATGCTGTGATTGCCTACAGTATCATTAAAAGGAAAGGGGGTGAGCCAGGGTCATTTGCCATCGACCCAGAAACAGGGAACATAACATTAAAGAGAGAGCTCAGCAACAGGGGGCTTTACAGCCTTCTAGTGAAAGTTAGTGATCACGGTCAACCTGAACCGCTTTACTCAACGGTCATGGTTAACTTCTTTGTCAATGAAACAGTGAGTAATGAGAGTTACATCCAAAGTCTGCTGACCAGGGACGTTGACATAGAAGTTGAAGAGAAGCCCTGGTACATCAGTCAGATGACAGATGGGCCAGAGAGGTATGAGCTGGTCCCCTGTCGGCCCATCGTCATCAGTCTTTCAGTGGCGTGTCTCGGGTTGTTTTCCCTGGTTCTCATATTGATATCATATATATGCTGCAAGAGATTCAAAAAGATGAGGAAGAAAAGATCAGAAGTGGAAGTACCTTTAAAATTGAAAAATGGCTCGACGAACTTTCTGAACAGAAAACTCAGGCAGATGTCAAACATCTGATCATCAGTTTTGTACATATCCAAAAACCACCACTGTTTACGTGAATGTTTACAAATATAACTGTAAGAAGTACAGCTCTTGCATAAAGCTGCTGTTTTTGCTTTGGTAATTTTAGTGTTATTACTGCAATATACCCAAGAGAGGAAGAGCTAAGTTTAAAGTTCTTTTTGTCATCTCCTATACGACACATTGTATTTGTGACTCCTTTCAATTAATTCAAATGTGACACATTAGAAAATTATTGGCAAGAAAGTAATAATGGCATTACAGCAAAGCAACAAGAGCAACTGATTAGATCACGGAGTTATTTTGTACATATTGTAAAAATTGTTTTACTATTTTATGTAACACTTTTGCACTGGTACAAATATAGAGACATTTCACCACAAGAGGTCCGTTCTCTTGAATCAGTTCAAGAAAAAAATTATCCATTGAGGTTATCAGTGAAAGTTAGAAAAATTTTAAAATACTTTTTCTTTTTTTTTCAAAAAAACTGTCCATGTATAGTCACGAAGCGAAAATCCAATTTTTAAATCTGAATGTTGTGGAACAGACCATTTGTATGTGGGAATTTTTAAAACGTACACACAGACCCCTGCCAAGCTTCATCAGAACAATCAGCCTCACCGTTTAGCTCTTGATCAGTTATTTTGGACTGGATTGAGTTTTGTCATACATGTTAAAAAGACCCCAGAAAAAAAAGCGTGCATGGGGTCGCTGTCGGTGTTTTTGGTTTATTTTCTAATCTTGTCTGAGCACAGTGTGAGTAACTACAAAAATACTTCCACAACTGAAAAGTACCTGAAGCCATGGGTAATCAAACATATTTAACATAAAACCCCTCCCAACACAGCTAAACATTTATCAAAGATAATAAATGAAACCATTTTCCACTATTTTTTTTTGTCATTTATGTGCTTGATGTTACTCATGTCAATCTAATTTAAAGAATCATGCCATTTTTAATGTGTCTGTAAAATAAACTGCAAGTGTATGAAAGAGAAAATCTGATAAACTATTAAAGATATTTATTTTTTATAATATATTTGATATCATCCTATGTCTCATATGTCCCATATTTTTAAAACTGTTTTTTTTTTTTTCTGTGAAATGCTTTATCCTATCAAGAAAGATTCAAGATACTTTATTTCACCTCCATGTATGTTGTTTAATACAGCAACTCCCAGATTCAAGTTTACATTTGTTCTTGTTAGCTTATTTAAATATTAATAATATATAAACAAACACACAATCCATTCATTCGATGTGTGTCTTTACTACATGCACAGATCTTACTTGTCTCTTAACACATATGCACCAGTTATGGGGAAATTGACTTTTTAGAACAAAATATAATAATTTGATATCGGTTAAATTCACTAAAATTTAGATACAGTTTTCTGTTTAATGCATTGCACTACGCACAATGCAAGTGGCACAAAACAGTTGAGAAGCAGCCTGAGACCCTGTATTGCTGTCAACACCTGCATATGTCAGAGGTGGTACAGTAACACCCAGAGTAACACCTTAAAGGTAAAACATTGCTCTTGTGTGGAAGGTCAAATCAACTTTCCTCACCTTTTTTGAGTTGCACTGTTACTGCTACAACCAGCACAAATTCATGCAATATCACCCATGAAATTGTGAAAGTGGCCGTGACACTTTCTCCCCCAACATACGAACACCTAATCTTCAGCTTTATGAAGGTGCCGCTTCCCTGCGCAGTTGCTTGTTTGTGTTCACTGTGAAACCTGTGCAGACACAAAGCCTTCAGGACTCCGTGTTTTCTCGTTAATGGGATGTGCACTCCCCAGAGAGGAATTCTGTTGTATTAAGCACCACTGAAACCTGTTTGGCTTTCACAAAGCGGCAAACATCCAAACAAACCTGTGCTCACAATGTGCTCACCCAAGCAGCTTCTTAAGTGATCACAGGCTTTTCAGGACGGAAGTGTGCCATGCAGGCACAGAGCACATCAGGAGCTATCAGCCTCAGTGTAATCCTCAGTAATCATCACCGGCCAAACTGTGCATTACACAAATAGGCTGAAATATGATACATAGCATGCACATACTAGATGTGCACACAGTGATCACAGGTAATAATGGAAGGTGCTTTAATGAGAACAAAATATCTCACAAGGCGCGACATCAAGGGAGTGCATTTAATCTGCCTTATGCTCCAAGACAAGTATAACTGGATTCAAATGCTTTTTTTTTTCTGCATCAGTGAAACTGTTTTCTTAAAGGAACAGCCAGGCAAGTAATGTGTTTCCCAAAAGAAGCCCTCTTGCTTTTGTCAATAATATCACTCATAGTTTACTGTGCAGCATATTACGGCGCCTGCTTCAAATGTTGTTCACCCTCGGAAAATTAGGTGCTCTGTCGTAACCTCATTCATCAAGCAGAACCCTCGCTCAGTCAATACCCTGGTGACGCATTTCAATCAAGGCTACACCAAAAAAAGCTTGCAGCCAAGTAACCCTTAATTTGGTACGGTGTCTGGATAACTTTACATTTGTTTTTCACACTGTGCAAACACTTGCAGGAACGTGATTAATTGCAGAAATAACAATGAAAGTCTTACTTCACTATGTCCCGTCTCTCGCGCTTTCAGCTTTTAGTTTTTCAGTGGGCCTCTTTTTTTGCCTTAACATGCTGGGACAGGAAACGGTGATACCAGACTGTTGGGTTATTATAGCACTCATAAGCAAGGTACTTAAGAAACACTAAAGTTGATAGTTGAAGTTATTTGCTTGATTGAGCTCAGTCTTTGTTTTGCTAACATGTTTCTTTTCTATAATCAGTTAGATTTGAAGCAGTTTAAGAATAATGACGACTATATGGTGTACAAAAATAACATATGCACTCTTTCTTTTCAGGATGCTTTCTACTCTTAAGTTATTTCTTTTCTCACAAGGCGTTGCAGGGGAGTGTCAGAACTGTGTGCAGAAAATCTAAGCAGCAACATTTGATAACTTAATAAGGAGGTAATACAGACTCCAGGCAGCTGTGATAAGTTACCTGAGCAGAATATTCATGTCAACATGCTCACATGCCCACGAAATACCAACGAGTCCCTCATGTTTGTCGCAATAAAGAAAATCAGGATGGAAGATGAGATTATCACAAGAGTACTTTAAGCTTGTCCCTCAAGAAGGCTGGACGTTTTTTGACAATGCATTGTCAAAACGTTATTGTCAAAAATGGACTTAGAAAATAACTAGAACATCTAAACATTCTGTTTGTATTTGGTTGAAAGACTTGCCTGAAGAGTTTTTTTTTTTATTATTTTTTTTTTTTTCTGTAAGGGGTATCTTTAAAACTTGGAAGTTGGAACACATTTCCTGTATATGTCTACAGATTAATTGAAAAGCATCAGTGCATATCCAATATCAGCTCTTCATATCACTGAGAATTGTGACCAATTAATTCAGTCTTTGTTTAATCTGAAATGTGAATATTGCTTCTTAACGAGTGTTTCTGTCAAGAGTTTTGTGGCAAACTCCCAGCAGGTTCTCTCTTTTCACCAGGTTTAAAGCACCTGCATGGCTGGGTCGGTACATTTGCATTGCTAAATTGCTGCATCACACCTGCTGCTGTGCATTCATATTTTAGGCCTTTGTGCCACTGTAATGCTGTGATGCATATGCTCCCTGAGCACTCTTTTTCTTTTGCTTCTGGTGATAGAGAAATACTTTTTGTGCAGTTTATGATTGATTTTGTGCAAAAATCGCACTCCAGAATGAACCGGTTTTGCAACAGACAGGACCTCGAGCAGGTGTGGGTGCTGTAATCTATTAGCATAAATTTCTCCACTGCTGGTGTGAAGGTACCTTCATTGCTAAATAAGCACTTATTAGTTTTGACCGTGGTCTTAGTTTTTTTTCTGCACTTTACTTATATTTTGTAACTGCTGGGTAGTTTACTGGAAGTTTCAGAGTTATTTTTGTATAAAATTAACATAACGCTGATTTTTTTTAAAAAAAACCCTATTAAATAAGAAATCATATTTTCTTTATTGGTCAGTCATATTCTAAACGTCAACTGAACTCAGTTAACCGCATGCTGCAACGTTGCCCTGATCTATACAATCAGCTGTTAGATCTTATTGAGCTTAACTTGATCTTCGAGGGGATGTTTTAAGTGGATCCCGCTCTGGGTTTTTCAAGGAGAGGAACAGCTGGGAAAGGTCTCAGTTAGAGACACGTCAGAGCTTTTCCACATGACTGATCCCCATCAGTGATAGTTCTGCTAAACCCATCAAAACAAGGGCAGAACAGGCCTTGGACAGGTGACTAAGTTTATTGTAAGAGAATTAAACACTGCATAGACAGTGTTACATACAGATACACATACACATCTCAACCTTTGCCCCTGCATACTTTCTCTGTTTTCTATCACCATCTGGGCCTTTCACCCCTCCTTCCAGGAAAGTCTATCTGAAATTACATTAAATTCTTAATGGTGTAGACAGCAGGTAATTATCGTCAGTCACAGCCTGATCCCATTTCCAGATTGGCTTAATTGTAGGTCCCTGCCTTGAAATCAAACAAATAAAGACACAATGAGAGGCCCAGGTTAGGTTACACAGCTCCAGTGAATGAAGGAGGCTACATTTCCCAAGTTATGACATCAAATACGGCCCACTGCCACAAGAACACGCACACACGCACGCACACACGCTTTGTTCAATCTTCAATAATGTATCTCCATATTCTCCCAGTGAAAATCACTGCCTTTGATCTCAAACATCTTTCATTTGCTGTGATGCAACAACACATAATCCAATCGCGCTCTTCTGATCCTGCTGTGGATTACGTTACTAATTTCCTTTATTCCTCCGTCCCCATTTCTCTCTCAGTTTCATCTGTTTCATTCCAGCAAAAACACAAACAGGAGTTCAGGGATTTAACTGTGGCAACTTGGTTCTAAGCAAGTAATTTTTTTCCCACAACTGCGCTCTGATGATTTATTATAGTGTCATGGGACTGGATTTATTTCCTTTCCTAACCAGTACAGTAGACCTTTGGATGTTATTATTATTATTATTATTGTTGTTGTTGTTGTTGTTATTTCAACAATCAAATTTATAGATAAAATATATGTTAGATTTCAGGCACATTTAAGGAGTGGAGACAATTCCAGCATCTAGCAGGCACAAGGCAAGACCCCAAGCAAGACGTTACGCAATGCTGAAAACAAACACCTACACACACACCTACGCACATAGGGGCATCTCAGTTATCAAAAAACATACCTTGTTTTGTTTTTCACGGTCCGAAAAAGCTGGGCCACCCAGAAAAGACCAAGAAGAACATAAGAGAACTTCAAAACCAAATCCACAACAAAGATTGCCAGCGACTTTGAACAATATGTGTGTGCTCCTGAAGAATATGGCTCAATACAATGCTGAACTCATCTCTACTTCTTTGTGTAAAGGGATGCAAGCAAATGACAACACAACTCATTTATTTCCTTAAGACATGCTGGCAGTCTTGATTAACATCTTTTGATGTTATTTTTTGTAAAGAGAACATTAACAATGTACTCCATAAGTTTATTCTGAAAAATAACTAAATTTCCACAGCAAATCTGTCTTTTTTCTGAAGTACAATTGCATTTCGGTGTAAGCCCCTAGCCCTAATAGGATTGACTGCACCGTGAATGCAATTGAGTGCACATTTTTGCTAACTACTGAAGCGGGTTTCTATGTAGCTGATGCTCTTCATGCTTGACTGTGGGTGCTTGTGCTTATTAATTAAAGCTGCAAACTAAATTTTACATTAAATTTAATACTCTGGTTACTTAGCAAAAAGAAAAGGTCAGCTGAATCATTCGTATTTGTTACCAAAGTGAGTTTGGAAGCAATAACATTAGAATTTCAAAATTATCATAAATTTGACGTTCTTTTGTCCTACAGTTAAACAATATACAATACATACAATACAATAAGACACACTTGTTTTATGGTCTGACTTTTTTTGGTCTCCATTTAACTGAAATATTTTTGCATCAAGCTCTCAGAAACTAACAAAGCTAACATCATTAGGTGAGCTTTCCAAAATTGATAATATACACAGAAGTTTTACATGTAAACAGATATATGCACTGAATGTAAAAGCTCTTTAAACAATATCTCTTTATCATGGACTTGAGCAAATATAAATAATTTTGGAAAGAGTGGTATTATACAGAGTATGTACAGTCAATTCAAAGGCAAATATTATCAAAAAAAATTATTTATTTTAGTAACTCAATTCACTACGTGAAACACAATATGGATACACGATACACTGACAGGTCTATTAAAATCTTTTGTTAATTCTGATCATTTCTTCATGCATAGCTAATGAAAATATGACATTTAATCTAGAATATTGCATAACACTAATAAATACAGAAATCTAGGCTTATTGAAAGATGTGTTCAATATCTGCCTACAGGTTGTTATCCTTAAAAGGTACAATTGATCCAAAAAAATCAATACATTTATCGCATAACCAATATTATGCCCCTCTTAGGATTCAGAGACACAAGTATCTCAGCCATTGACTCAATTTTTTTTTTTTTTTTTTTGCTTTAATCTGCATAATACTCTTTATACACCTTGGATATACAACCCTCAGCTCATTGTAAATACTACCATCTGTTGTGTGATGTGACTAACTTCCAGATAAACCATATTATTTGTGTTCTTTTTGAAAAGCAAAGGCAAACATCTTCCAATTGGATAAGTAATGTTCATCTTCTCACAATTACATGTCAAATCTTTAGAGAAAAAAAATGTAACTTTTGAATACATAATGGCTGACCCAGTCTTTAAATGACCAGCATACATAGTATGCTGTAATTCCCATGTACAGAGGTACATGTCTGTCATGGGGTGGTTTGGTGGTGGTGAAGAGAGGACGCAGGCAGACCCAGATGAAGATGATAATGACGAATTTAATGATGAAAACCAAGGAACAGAACAACGGGGAACGGCACAAGGAACCAAATGACGGCAGAACTGACAGCACAGGGAAACAGGCAACACACGATAAGGATCCGACGAAGAACACACAGACAACAGGTGAGACTAAATACACACGGGCTAATAAAGGGAACGAGACACACCTGGGAGACAATCAACGGGGAAGACGCAGAGACTCACAGGGAACAGGACCACACAGAAAAAAGTCAAACACACAGAAACACGGATCATGACAGTCTCCTCTCTTGATCACCTTACTCTTTTAGTGATCAAAAAAGTGAATTAATCAAGGCCTTGGTGTCTCGATTAATTTTGCCTCAAGAACTGAAAACACAATCTTTGGCTACTGATAAATTACATTGTTGTGTTTATGTTTAATTTACTCTGTACACACACCAGCTTTATACGACGTCTAGTTTCCAGACCTGTAGGTAAATGTCAACCACTTCGGTGTTGACATTTGTTCCCACTGTCCAATTCTGTCCCCTGTATCTAACTAATGACCAACACTAAACTTTGTTTAACTGGCATCATATATTAGTTTGCATATTTTGAGGGCAAACATGGGAAAATGAATTACTAAACCATCAAAGAGGGTTATTCTGCTCATCCCTGAGGCAAGTCATAAATGTTGTCGTGAAAGGAAATAAGTGACAGGACAAGCACACTACTACAAACAAGTGCCTATTTATGGTCAATATGTTGCATCTTTTATTGGTTGGGTGAAATGACCATCAAGCCTTTGGTTTGAATTTAACTATTGTTTGCTTAAATTTAACCCAGCAGCATGTATGTTTCTAATTAACTGGTTGTGGTAATAAAATCAAATTAAATTAAGACTTACTCATGTTCTCCATTGTATTGTGTAAGACAAGATGTGATAGGGTAGACTATATGTCAAGGGTCAATTGGTTAAAATAAGTAAAAAAATGAAGTTGGCTGTTGACGTGAGGTTCTTTGAAGTAGTAGTGAGTTGTTATCATCTTGAAGTAGGAAGAGGTCAGTGGAATGAATCAGCAGACATCTTCATACCACAGAAAGGCAAATCTTGGTTTGAGTGGAGTCACTTATGAAAATTTTAGAAATTTGTAAATACTGCAAATTATGTCATTGCAATGCACAACAATATTGTATCACCTGATCCTTCTCCCATATGCTCATGTATTTCTTCAGCTGGTTGTTGCTGCTAAATAACCTGCCCTGGGGCTGCTTGTTGGCTGAGACGTGTTATTTTGCATATATATCTCTGCCAATACGTTAGCAAACCTTTGAATTTAGTCTCTTGCGTTTTTTGTGTCGGAAAAAAAAAAGAAAAAAAAAAATGAAGCGCTTGGAGCCATGCCTGTGAGATACTGCCTGACTGAAGCACCGGCATCCCTGTTACATAGACAAGTCCTTGCCAAGCTGTAGCCATGCCAGTATCAGCACACAGGATGTGATGGTAACAGAATAGTTCTCTCCAGATTCTGCTCTCTTTGGAGTTTCAACAACCGCAATCTCTGTCTCTCTCTTTGCTCTTTCTCCTACCAACAGTTCCTCCTCTGTATTATCTGGCTCATACAGATATGCTCCTGTCTCCCCTGAAAAGGCAAGGTCATCTTTGCTGCTGCAATTGCTTACTATCCTATCTCTAGACATTTCAAAATAACACCAGCAGAATGACCGTCTCACATGATTGGATGGTTGAACTATTTTATGTAAAGGAAAAATAAAAAATAAAAAATGCATCTTGAATGACTAGCCTTACTCCAGAATGAAATTGTCTCTCTCTTTCTGCAAATTCAAGTGAATGATTTTGGTGCACTTCCAGGTAGGTAAGCTATTAATCCCACTTTAAAACTCTAGAAAGAGCGCTAAATGATGGATTCTCGTTTTAAAGGCAAAAAAAGGAATTAAGGCTGAATGAACTATCCTCCCACCTCCTACAAAAGTGGTCCTTTTTTCCATCTGAAAAAAAAAAATATCAGACTTCAAAGATAGATGCCTTTTAGGGTCAGTCTGTCTGGCTGGCTGTCTGAGCTGTGGCAACATACCAAGTTAATGGAGTGCCAGATGAGCTTTCCTTATTAATATTGGCCACTCATGCATCACAGGAAGTTGTTTCTGTTTCTGTCAAGGGGAACTAAGCCTCCTCACTTAATTTGGTGAGTAAAATGTGTGTGTGTGTGTGTGTGTGCGGGTGTGTGTGCGTGTTTTCATTTGTGTGTCTATTTCTATTCCTCTCATTTGCCTCCTGATTGGATACATTATAACTTAGTTCCAGCCATGTTTGCACACTGGTTGAGGACAGTCAGAGCATTTGCTCATCACGTAAACATGCGCTCTGTAACCTCAGGGACTAATTTGTCCTTCCATATTTCAGTGTTATATTTGAGGGTGGTGAGACAGACACTTCACCTGAGACAAGAGGACAAAGTTATGCTTTGGTCTACATGACAATCAGAGGGCAATGGGGGAAGAAAGGGAGAACAGAAAACCCACCTAACCCCAGAAATTATTTGTAGTTTCTAAGCTTACAGCCGCAGGCAAAAGATCACAACAAAAATGCAAACACAAACGCAGACAGGCACACAGAGCAGGCTGAATAAGAACAGAGAAAGAACATAAAAATAAAAACCTGTGGGTATTTGGATGTTGATAACTGAATAAGCCTGTAAAAATGAAATTTAAAGTTATTTTCAACATGTTTGCTACAAATTAAATAAGTAATAAACATGCCACAGTTTCTCAGTTATTATTTTTTTTTTCTACTGGGGTCATCGACATTAAGTTCACACCACAGTTTGTGCACAATTATTAGACAAGCAATGTATTTTGACAATGTTGTTAATTTTAGGCATATTTTCTAACTCCAAGCTGGATAAACCCGAGTCCTTAATAGAGATATGCACAGCAGGTGATATGTATCTATGTATTGGGAGAGGGGATCGCCTAAGAAGGTCAATACTCTACATCAAGGTGTACGTAATTAATTGGCCGCTTCTTTTCTTTAGTCAAAATGACCCCAAAAGAGATTAACTGGCTCTGTACAGTCAAAATTACAAGTCTCTCAGAGGGATGCAGCACTTTTGAAATCACAGAATCAACAAATGATTTGTTAACAGTCAAACAGGGTCACAAGAAAAGTGTTGAGGAAAAAAAGGCACTTATTAAATGCCAAGGATGTAAAAAGAATCAATCATGGAGCTACTAGGAACTTTTAAGGTTTCTCTGTCAGAAATCTTAAGAGAGGGGCATCTAGCAGTTTCTGGCTTATGCTAAAGTTATGTTAATTCAGCTTCTGGATTTTTGGGTCCAGTGGTGCTAATTAGGATATTTAGATGTTTAGAAATGTAGCTGTGACCATTACCATTTATAGAGTATGTTCGCACATTTTTTATGAAGATCTATTCGCTTTCTCCAGTGATTTGGCCACAGCTCCAAGAATACTTTTGAGATACTATCAGATTTTAGTTGGTGTCTGGGCTGACTATAGATTTGATACATGCTTTTCTTCATGCGTTCAATACTTTTCTCTATACCATTTCACACTGCTTATATAGTGTGAGTATAGCCAACCTTGACGCCATCAACCTTGCTCTTGTGTGATCCGGTGTCATCGCTCAGTCCTTTGCTTCTTAAATGAAAACAATTTTATGACATCGTATATCTTCCTCAATTTTATTGAAGACGTAGAAAACCACTCAGAAGGTCACTTTAATTTCATAAAGACGCAATATACAATATGCATAATTTATAAGTGCATTAACAAAGAAGTGTATAAAATATTCAAGCTTCAATTTACATGTTGTGGCCATGAAAAATTAAGTAGCGCCACAGAAAATTGTTAGAATTTATAGGAAAAGTAGCAAGAGTCAAATTGCCTTGTTTTGTGTAAAATGTTTTCTGTCTTGTCTCTTCTTTGAAGGGACATCGCTCAGTGGTAGAGCATTTGACTGCAGATGAAGACGTCTTGTTCAAATCTGAATATCTCCTGCTCAGGTGCTGTGCATGAATGACGCCACGCTTGCTTTTGAACTTTACCAAGGTATAAATGGGTGGTTTCAACAGGAAGAGCAAAACACATTAATCTTTATAGAATGTTGAAAGTGAACAAAAAGACATGTAGCCAGTTTGTTAGTCCTCATCATCTCACCTTTTTTCACACTTGTACTTGAATGGGGGGCTATGTTCGTCCCGTTCCGATTCAATTTTCTCTTGAGGGAAGTTGGACCACCAATTTTGTGTATGTATTGGACATATTAACATGTCAATTTTTAAAACTCTCAACCTGTAGAATTTCCACAACCTTCAGGATGTAGCTGTCTGATTCAGTCTCTCTAGCAGTTCTTTGGTTCATTCTTTTGCTTACAAGAATTTTATGTTTCGTCCATGAACCATTGCAACATCATTGTGGAAAAATAAATAAATAAATAAATAAAAGGGAAACCTGGCAAAAACATTGAAGCACAAAGTATGCTGTTCTTTCAGTAATTCGCCTTTCTAGTGTATTTCATCAGATAAATTCAAGGTTCTGTCTTATTACAGTTGAACTGGCTCCAAACTGATGAAAGACATCAGCAGGAAGACAAAACTTAATCCCCAGAGGATGACTGACTGAAACAGCACCTACAAAATGCAGTAGACGAAATCAAGACTGTTTTTCGAGAAAGTTTTAGACGAGTTCAGTGGCGGTACATTTGACTGCAGACGGAGAGGTCTCAAATTCACATCTGAACACCTGAGTCTGGATAAATATTGTGTTTCAGATGCTCACAACCTGCAATTCTCCCCCATATTCATTGACAAGCTTTTTAAAACAGTTTAGCTGCAAGTAACAGGTTGTTTTCATCTCGATTATCTTTCTGTTTTCCAACGGTCATAAAACGGGGACAAATGTGTCAAACTCGTGAAAAATCTTGAAATTAAAGTTTGTGAAGTTTTGGTCCTTCCAGTTTTCGTTCCCAGCATTTGTAGTTAGATCACTTGAAGAAACATGAATAAAAAGTGCACTGATTGAAAGAAAATGATCAATACAGGCTTTGCTTTTACTTAATTTTTGCCTATTTTTTGTTTTGCTACATGTCTGCTGTT
This sequence comes from Poecilia latipinna, assembly GCF_001443285.1. Lineage (NCBI taxonomy): Eukaryota > Metazoa > Chordata > Actinopteri > Cyprinodontiformes > Poeciliidae > Poecilia > Poecilia latipinna. The sequence goes on along the minus strand of NW_015113645.1, from coordinate 18,379 downwards.
CAGGCATCTCCTCCATCATCATATTGTTACTCGGTTGAATGTGTCAGTTTCCTTCCTCAATCTTGTTGAAAACTTTCAGGAATTCTAAGAAACAAGACAAAACTGAATCTACTGAAGATAGTTTGGAAAGTAGGCTTGATTAGTGAGATTATGTTGTTTGTAAGCAGCAAACCACAAGAAATGCAAATGATGTGGTTGATCATTAACTTCATGTCAATGGTGCGCCTTGATGTAGGGGGGCATTGCTCAGTGGTAGAGCACTTGACAGCAGATCAAGAGGTCCTCCAGTTCAAATCTGGATGTCCCCTGTGGAGCAATTAAATCCCATGAAAGGTTAACACTTTTCAGAACTTGCACCCTGCATGAAAACTAGAGCTGGATGTGATGAACTCTGCACTTCTGACCTGTATATTCGTTTGTGCCTTCCCTGTTTCTCTAAACTACATAAAACAAAAATAATTTGGGCCTGGTTATTTGATCTTTATGATGAATTCATTTCTGCTCGTTACTGGTTGGATTTGGCATGAATGTCGTCCTTGAAGAACTTTGTCTCTAGACACAATGCAACTGTTAAATTATTGAACCAAAAAAAGCAAGACGTTGGCAGTTTTACTCAAATGCTTTAGAGCGTCAGAACTAAAATGTTCACAACTGTTAGTTCAACCTTCACAGCAAAACGTTGTGAAGTCACAGTAGCAGTTTCTCATCCCTTCCAACAAATTGCGAGTCCTTTTTGACATGCATGATGAATGCTGGACAGCATTCAGAAATATATGAATATACTATTAGCTATAAAGCTAATTGTCATTTCATTTCTGAAGTCATTTCAAGCAAAAATGTTGAACTAGGTCTTAAAGTCTGTCAATTTGATGCGTTTCTTTCTTATTCTTTCCTGAAAATGTTTCTGAATTTGAGGGATTTTTGTCTGGCAAACATCAGGCTTTACTGATGACAGTAAAGTTTTACCCAGAGGTTGCTGGTGGTAATTCTGTGAATAAATGAGGCCTGCAACTAGCATGTGCAGCAAAAATGTGAAGCACACATGTCCAGTGGTCATTTCCCTCACTAAATACAGATTATTTATTTTAATTAAATGTAGGTTTCGAATGGCTGTGCAAAGAGTGTATTGCGTAATCAGCATTTTCAGGTAGTGTCACCACAATCTGAATTTTTTTGCGTTGAAAACACAGAGTGAACTGATGTAGTGAAAGCACGACAAAGCCATTTGCTGATACAACTCCTTGATTTTGAGGAATCCATTTTGAACAAGTGGCATCCTTTTGCAGTTTGTACTCGTTGTTTTTGAGAAATGCACTCGCTCTGAAAATGTTAATAGTGAAGCGACTTACAAAAAAAAAAAAAAAAACTGTACAAATACAACCAGCTGAAATTAAATTTTATAAAAATGTGTGCTTCCCTCAAGTACGTCTCCTGACCACAACCAGCTGGGTGGGAACTCACCAATGCTGCCTCACCAGGGAAATTACATTTCTGAGCTGGTGTGAAGGCAGCTGACTTCAGCTTTTTATTTCAGCAACTCTGAAAAGGAAAACTAAATCCGGATGGAATGATGATTGGGAACTGCAATGATATCTGGAAAGTTACTTATTGTGTGGGTGTATGGAGGTAGAGCAGACAGGGCAACGGTGAGATGATGTGTTGAGGACCAACAGGTTCTGGGATACACATTGTGTCTTATAGACATCCGTCAGAATCCTCTCTGTTTCTGTGTCAGAGAGCAGTCAAACTACCTATTTTCAGCTCGTATCATCATTGTTGACAATTCTTCCCAAATCAGCCATTTACTTTTGGGTGAATATGAATGAGAAAAAGTGTACAATGTCTACCGATGCCACTTACGTTTCCAAAGGTAGTGTTATGCCGCAGTGACTGAGTCTATGAGAGAAAAGCCACCCACTCTTGATTTGGAGCAACAGAAAGCAAAAGAAAAATAAAACAGTGCACACTGGTTGCTCTTGTTCACGTTCATCATTATTTGTCATTAGTGCTGCCATTTCAACTTTTATTTTTAAATGTTTTTTTGTTTTTTTTCCTCTCAGAAATAATGAGGACGTTAGTTTTCCTTGCAGGCAAACCTTTGGCCTTTGTCATACTTGGTAACTGAACTGTGAAATGATTGTAAGCAGAAACAGGTGGGCATTAATAAATTACTGTGACTAATAAGCCACTTAGTGGAAAGGAAGCCTTATGGCACTCATCTTCTGTCTGGATCATGATTTGTGGCCAAAATGTAAATCTTGTTTGCTTGCAGGTTAATCCCGGGTTTTAAGGGGATTTTGCATACTTTATAGGTCAGATTTAGCTGTGATGAGCGACGACACATTGGGCACTAATTTGATGACTGTGTAACAGATCTACATGTAGACTTTATAGAGGGATTTTGTAAAACCTGATACTGGTTTATGTGGACCTGTACGTGACTGGTTCAATTTTGCCATTTGGTTTTCCTTTCCCGCTTCATGTACTCACAAGTTTATGAAGGCATGAGTGTGATTAGGATATGATCACAGTAGATGCTCCGTTTCTTCAACTGCATCATCATTTAGCTGCATCAGTTTTAGGGAACTGATGCTCCCAAGCCGCTTCAATGTGTTCTGCTTGGACAAATTTACTGTATCAATATCTTACCCACAACTTGCTATCTCTTTTTCCGGCACTGTCCCGACCTCTGTTTTCAGTGTGCTGACCATGTCCTACTGCAAATTGCAGAAACCGATAGTGTTACCAGAGGAGCTGTTCCCAGCATTTTTCTGTGGACAGAAATTTCTAGGTCAAAGAGAGATCCGTGTTTCACAATTTACCAGCTCAAAAGCAAACAACAATCTGCTGGTTTGGAGAGATACATCTGAAAATTAGATTTGAAGACAAAGTAATTCTGATGGATCTGATTTATTTGTTACATTTGAAACAAACTACCCGACATGTCTTATTTGAGGTAGAAACATTATAATCTTAAAAATACTTTTAGCATCATGAACATTTTTATTGTTAAATATATATAAAAAACTTAAAGTGCATAAGTTCTTTTCGCAGTAATGTGCTTTTCGTTTTAAGGCTATGCAACTATTTATTACACTACCTATCGTAGAGATAGGCATAATGATAGTAATAACTGTTTAAATGTTCTCAATAAATGCTTTATTTATTGAGAACATTACAAACTGAAACAATGAAAATCTAAAGACAAATCTTTGTAAAACAGAGCAAGAAATTACTTTTGCCTTCTAAAATCACTCTTTGAAATTAGATTTAGAAACAGAGTTTATGTATCTGTTTATGTTTTCTTTTTAGAATATACTAGTTTTGTCTGAATATGAAGGTGAATAAGTATGGCTGCATTATTTTACATAATAAGTTAATTATGTGTATGCAACCTAAATCAGTTTTGAAAAAGTTTTTATTTGCATCTTAGCACTGTGATAAGAGGATAAAAAGCAATATAATACAAATGTTGTTGTTTTTAATTACCCACATCATATTTACTTTCCTGCAGAAGTACCATACGGCTTTGTTGTAACAATGGCTGCTAACAAGTTCCGAGCTGTCAACATACTGCTGTGCAGCCCCATGACGATGAAGAAGAAAATATATTTCTCCCACACTGACAGCGGCCGGAAAAACTATACAAACAGTGCTGCTCCACACTGTCAGAGGGCTTTGATCATAGCTGTCAGTCAGTGATCAGAAAGTCATGCCTCGTGTGTTCCTGGTACTGTGTCTACCAGGAACAACCGGATGCTCAGCTTTGCAGTCCAACTCTTATTTTGGAGGACTGGAGGCGCAACTATGAACACGATGATTACCTTCGAGACACAGGCATGTATGGTATGCAATGTGAAATACCAGCCTGTACACCCATTATAACACAAAAAACTGCACAGCAAGTTCTTTTGTGAGCACCAGCAGCTGTCAGTTTACATCAGTTTCACATGCCATTTACACATAGTGCTGTGTTGCCAAAAGTATCCGCTAGCCCATCCGGTTCATTGAATTCAGGTGTTCCAATAACTTCCATAGCCACAGGTGTAATAAAATCCAGCATCGAGCCTTTCACACTGCTTCTGGAAATATTTGTGAAAGAATAGTTCGCTCTCAGGAGATCAGTGAATTCCAGCATATTATTGTAATCCAATGCCAATATGCATCGAGTCCTTTCATAAAAAGTCTTTGCTGCTAAGTATGCTACAGTCAAGTGATACAGCTATTACAACAAAATGGAAGCAGTTAGGAATGGCAGCAACTCAGCCAAGAAGTGGTAGGCAACTTACCGGGCAATGGAAACATCTCTGAAATCATGAGTCGTGCCTTTCGATCTGGCAATTCAGTAAATGAGTCATTTTCGAGGAGAGGGGTACTTGCCTGACTGCACTGTCAAGTGTGAGACGTTTGTTACAGAGAGGGTAATGGTGTGGGGCTGTTTCTAAGGAACTTGGCTCACCCTTGTAGTTCCTGTGAAAGAAACTCTTAATACAGTATTTCAACATCCCAAGACGTTTTGCACTGTTTCATTCCCCTAACATTTTGGGAACAGTTTTGGAAATGTTTATTCCTGTTAAAACACACATTTTAATGGAAACACTTTATCTGGAAAGAGTACCTACCTGCTTTGTGGGATTTCCGAAATGAAAAAAATAATTTATTTACTAAAATGTCAGCCATGCTACAGAGAGAGTAAGACTAAGGTTCACACATTATCTAAACTTAGTTCTTGTCCTTCTTTTTATATGCCATGTAACCATTAGATACTAAGTGGATGAGTTCATAAAAGTGACAGAAGAGTCCTTTATCCAAGGGTTGCCTTCCTGCTTAGATCTATATGTGGCAATGGCAAAGATCAATAACCGATTGCTGACTCATCATTCACCCCTAGTCCACGCTGTCTCTGGTTAAGCTAACTGGCCCCATTTTGACCATTAAATTGTCATGTGTTATGAGTAGCACAACGGTGCCTGGCAACAAATGTTTGGCAGGATGTTTGAAGAATGACACGTACAGTGCATGGTCTGCTGCACACTGAAAACAGTCATTACCACTGACAAGTAGCACCTATCTTCCTCATTAAAGGTTGAATCTCCGAAGTACAGTCTAAACCCAGCCAGCTTTTTATTTTTAATAAGTGTATGGTAGCTGTGTGAATATCTATCTGTCTGTCCATCTGTCGTTAAACAAAGCAAAGGGTGTTAAACTCAGCCTTTCTAAGAGCTTCCTGGGTCAAAATAATCACAGCCACCCCAGATGGCGTTAGCCATTTGTTCATATTTGCTGGATAATACCCAGCAGTTCTTTGTTATAGTTTTCAACAGGTCTCTGACATTTCTCCAGCAGTCTCATGCTGGAAGACAAGTCAACAAAACTTTAAACTTTATCTTTAATAACATAAAGTTACCTAGTTTTTAAAGTCTTTAAAGTGAAATCAGTAATTATTTTATAACAAATTTATATCAGTAATGATTTCTTGGTTAATGTCAAGTTGTCATAACAAAGACATTTTGAATAATGTCAACTTTGTATTAAAAGTGTCATAATTTACCGAATGACACTTTATGACAACAGTCATAAATATTCATGAAGGCTTATTCATGTTCATGACAGGTGTTATGTCATGTTTATGACAGTGTCATGACAGTCTTATTCACCCCCCCTTCAAATAAAGTGTTACCGAAAGTTTTGTTCAAAATGATTTGCCACATGTTGTAGCCCTAGGAAAAAAAAAAAAACTTTTTAAATAATTACATTTTCATGTTTGCTAATACTTTTTTTTTTCCCTTCAACTTTATGTCACATATATGGATGGCGTACACATTCATGCTCCAGACTAAAACATTTTCACTCTCCTTTATGTGCAAACCCACATTCAAAATGCCATGTATTCAGGATCCAAGTCCTTGATTTTATGTAAAGGAGGTGGCATTCCCCAACACTCTGGCTGTCATATTTTCAAATCTGAAAGTTAGAACTTGGCTTTGCAAGGCAAATTTTTTATTTGCTTAGAGATTCAAACAAGGCATGAAACCCATTGCTTTGCATATTATTAGTGCAGCCATTCACCAGGACGGTGGTCGTTAAATTCCTGATATCCATTGGTGCAAATGCAAACAACACGTGGAGAAAACATCATCAGGGTAGAGAAAAATTAATAAATACTTGTATCTCCAGTGTATAACGTGTCAAACAGCATGGTGTTTTTAATCTCTCAGATGTATGTTAATCTAAGTCAAATGTGTAATGTCTGTCAGGTTCAGTGTTCAAATCTGATTTGATCAAATATTCTGATTTTTGTTTTGTTTGATCTATGCATACTGTATATAGTTTCAAGTGTCTGAAAAATGATTTTCAGATGCGTTACAAATTTGATTAGTATCAAAGAAGCCCATTAGGGATTATTTATGTTGTACCAAATCTCCTATTTCACCAAGAACTTTGCAAATAAATGTTCTCCCAGAGAAGTCATGTTCAAAAGGGCCGCCTTAGTTTCTCCCCATCTATAAAGCACAGAATGGATTTGTTTGATGAGCCGATGTAGAAATTATGTAAGAAAAAAAAAACGTATTTAGCGGGCTCACAGGGTTCAGATGTCATCATTACAAAGGTACTGCAGTGGAGCGATGGAGGGTGAGGGGTCAGGTAGGCAGAAAGACAATGGCCAACAGCTGGGAACGGGCAAGACGAGGAGAAGCAAGCAGGTGGGAAACGGAGCACCACAGCAAAGAGGATGTTAATGTGGGAAGGAAGGCTGTTCCCTCTCAACAAGTGTAAAGCATTCCTCTTGTTACTGAAGGTTATCAAGTTGCAGTGTGAAAGAAGCCCAAAGAAAACCATCACCATAAATGGTACAGACTGGTAAACCTGGACAGATTACAGCCATTTCAAAAGAATTATCCTTTTAGCTATGTCAGTATTTAGCCGAGGCTTGTCACATGCCTTATATATGTGGAGCAAAAATAAATTCGCATAGGAAGACCATTTCACTGATTCCAGAAAGCGTTTGTACCGTTAGAGGAACTTGCTCTGCAAACCTGCACACTGAAAATCTTATGCTGCAAGGAGACAGTGCTAACCATGAAGAAATCATGCTGCCATCTCGTAATCCAATATAAATGGAAATGCAATCAAACTTAGGCTGACTGTGCTAAAACCTGTCAAGCCCCAACATTAAAAAGTAATTTGCTGCCCCAATACATTTCATTTTGACTGTAAATCCAGTCATGTAAGATCCAATCATAATCTAAGGCTGTTTTGTTGTGGGTCGTATACTTGAGATCATATCCAACTATTAAAGGCTCTATCCGTCACAAAAATATAAATATATATAAAAAACTACATAAACAGTATTCTAAGCTGTAGATTTACAGTGATCACAGCAGTCAGATATAGCATTCAATGTGTTGTTACATGTTGTTACATAAACACGAATACATCCAGTCAGCTTTCACTACCCTGAGTGAAAACTTTAAAAGAACAAAACAACATGGAGCAGCGGTCATGAGAAAAATATTTTTTTAATATGTGCATTGAGTGTTTTTGTATGAACACAAGGCTTTTTTACCCACATACAATCATATAATGACGCTTACTCACCTATGAACTAGCACCAGCAGCCTCGTTAATATATATTTTAATTTTAAAACATAAAAGTGAAATTTCACTTGTATGATATTAAAAGCAAAATTAAAATTCACTTTTAAAACATTGCTTAATTGTGTTTTTAAGTGGTACAAGGACTACTGTAATAAGAAGTAACTTACTGTACCTATGGCTACAAATCATTTGGGGGTATATATATATATATATATATATATATATATATATATATATATATATATATATATATATATATATGCCACACACACTCGTGTGTGTGTGTGTGTGTGTGTGGTATTCAGAGGAAAGCTGAACATTTATTGAATCCACTAAATTACTCCACAACCTATAGGGTTTAGAACTAAATCCAGTGTGAAGGTGGCTTAGCTGTTCTACCAAAGTATCACCATTTATCTGATTGAAAACCAATCCCTTATTATTTTCCAGCCAGCATGAGGTTAGTCCCCTCAAACACTTTCAATTCCTCCCTTGCGGATGGGTTTCCATATTACCCGCGGTTAATTATTCATGCACGCTCGCTTGGCGCCTCACTCGGAAAATAAAGCAAACCCTTTTGGACTCCAGATACAGAATAACACTGTGACCTCTCTGCTGAACCCAGCTGCATTGTTCGTTCGTCTCCTGCTGCTAGTAAGAAAGAAACTGGAGCCCAGGTGGAGATCATTTCCTTCATGTGTAAAACCGCATCTCTCGCACAGCACACGCCTATAAACAGCCAACAGAGTGTGCGCAGAGGCTGAAGAGCTTGGTAAAGTCCCTTTTGTAATGTGCAAAATGATATCTCTGCAGTGTAACAGTCTCTATTACAGTGGGGGAAGAGATTGTCTTACCCTCCGGATTTGCTTCAAAGAACACAACAGATGAGCCCGGGCTGCTTGCTATGGACTTGTAGAGCTCATGATTATCTACAAGATGAGAATTGTAACAGCTAAACTAGAAGATGGAGGCAGGCGGTGCAGGCTGTGAAGCCTGCGTGAGGTCTGAAAACAACACAAATTTACTAAAATATAAAGCAAAAAATAAATACACTTGCTATATTTATGAGAGCATTTGTTTTTACTGTCTTGTTAGGCTTCTCTAACCCATCAAAAATACATCTCTCCTCGTCTTCTGTTTTGACATGATCCATGTAAAAACGACAACAAAAAATACATATTCAACAATAAAACTGCCCACAATATTATCCTAATCCTTGAACGAGTTCTTGAACAAAATTATTGGTCCTTTTTTGGCAACTTTTCAGAAAAAAGCGAGAGGAACAATGGTACCTTGATGCATTTCTTCTTCTCCTGCCCTGCATTATTTTATTCTTAACCCAAGATGCATAGTTGGATAAAATAGACGAAACATAACCAACCTGCAATTACTATTAATTAGTTGTTTATTTTTGATGCAGCCATTTAACAAAACTTCAAAACATATACAGTAGATATGTCCTTGACCAAAAAAAAGAACAAAAAAAAAAAAAACAGGAGTTTATGTGTTTTTTTTTATTATTATTTTTGCATTATGTGCAAGCCCTTTGAAAAGTTCTGTTAGTCTGTGGGATGTGGACATTTAAAAACTTCAGGAAGCACTCTGGATTCTTGCAGAAAGTTGAGGCATGGGGGACGAACACACTGAAGAGCAAAGAGAAAATCCATTATTACATAAAAAAATAAAATAAATAAATAAAAAAAAAACACTTCAACATTCTTTGGGCATCTTGTGAAGTATCATTGACCTTGTGAAATAGTGTGAGACATTGCATCGCACCAATGGAGGATGTAAAAGTGGTAATAGGAAGATAAAAAAAAAAACGGGAAATAAAAAAAGAAAAACCACTTCAGCACACTTTCTATGATTCAGAAAGACGGAGAGTTGAACGAAACAGTAAAAAAAATCACAACGTTTGTGTGTAATTATTGTCTTAAAAAAAAAACTATTAATTTACCTGCCAGTGTAAACACAGAAACATCAATCACGCGCCCGGGGCGGCTGGTAGTACTGCTGCGTGGGCCTCGAGCGTCTTGGCTGTCCATCACCTCCACGGCGAAACTCCAGTGAACTGTCATAGTAACCGTCGTCTTCCTCCTGAAGATGCAGGTTTGACATAATTGTGACGCGTCACTGCTTGTAATCAGACTGGACTGCATAAATATTTCATCAGCTTTCTGCACATCACAGAAATACGATTTGATTACTGCTTTTAAAAACAGTGCTAGCTCGGACGCTTATGCTGAGGATAAACTAATAATAATGATAGTATAGCGGTTACCATCATGTCATCAGGAACAGGTCTGATGTTATGCAGGAGGACCTCTTCACAGTTTCCATAATCACTAAACACGACCACCGCTGTCGAGCCAGACGGATGCACAGCGTCTATCCTGGCATGGTAATACTTGGAGGCACAATGAAAGAAAAACAAATGAAATCAAATTTGAATAAAAAAAAAAAAAAAAAACAACTTCCATATGCAAAACATTTGCACCACTTACTTAATGACAAACAAAACAACAGAACAATGAAGGATTCTAAAGATTATTATTGGTATCAAACATGCTACAGAGAAAAGAAAGATGGCTTCAACATGTTTTAGGTTAGCTAAAGCATGTCATACCTTGTTGTCTTCCCAGTACAGAGCCAGGCATGCGTCTCCAGGTTTCCATGCATGTTCAGTGATGTAACCTTTTTCTGTTCCTCTAGGTCCCTGACCTCGGCCTTGCCCTGTCCTCCTTTTAGAACCCTGGTTGTTATGAGCGTTCCTCTTGGGCTGCTGCTCTCTGTTTTGAGGACAGGGTGAGGTTATTGGCTTGATGGGCCCAGTCCTTTTATGTTCTAAATCTCCGTTTTGGAAGTGGGAAGGATCCCCTGTTACAGTTCGGGAGCCCTGTGATAATCCCACTTCCTGGGAAGTTCCTGAGCTTCCTCCTCTCGGGTTAAAGTTCAACGGCCCGCCGTCCCTCTGCCTGTCAAAGTGGTCAGAGTTTGGTCGCTCGGCTCTGCCCTTCCTCCTGTTGTTGCCGGCGTCCTCGTTTCTTTCTGAGCGTTTATAATTTCCTCTTCCATCTACTTCCCCTCCTGCGGGATTACTCGGTTTAGAGGTGGGCACGTTTTCTTTTACCCCTCGCCTGTGAGGCGGTCCAGACATATTACTCCCGTTCCCATTTCGAGACCGTTGGTGGTAAGCCCCGCTAAATTCAGTCTGCTGCTGAGATTCTTTTAAATGCGCGAGAGGAGACATAATGGTGGCGGGAACATTCTGTTCGTCTCTAATTTCTCTCCTGTCGTTCTGCGCTCGGTCGGATGTGCTCCGGGGCCATTTCTCCTGGCCCCTCCACTGCTGGGCAGGAGCCGACATTTGGGCTGTTCCCGGGCTTGAGGCTGCCTCCTGGCCAGGTTTGGGGAAATCTGTGTCCTTATGAAAGCGGGGCGGCCTGTCGTTCCTCTGTTGCCTGTGGTCACTGTGTGAGAACTTGGTCTGGGATGCGTCTTTGGCATGATAGTTTGAGTTGGAAAAACTAGCTTTGTTCTCGTACTGCCGCTGCGTTAGCTGGTTCTTTGGCTCTGAAAACAAACCAAGTGAATAATCATTGCAGAGAAATATTTACAACTCAAGGAATGGTGACACAATTCTCTTATGCTCCAGAGTTTTAGGCATTTAAATTCATGAGTGAACTTGTTGGTGGGGGGTCGGGGGGTGATGGGGGGGATTTTTTTTCTAAACTTGTGTTTAGTGTTGAATGAGAAAACCGGTCACCCACCATCAATGGAGAAAGCTCCCATCTTGGACTCAAGAAAGTCAAACAGGGTGCTTGGTCCAGAAGGTCTTCCGCCTGCTCCATCCTCCTCGTCTTCATTTCTCGGCCTGCCTCTCCCCCTTCCTCTGCCTGCAAACAAGATCATACACCAAAAGTTAAGATTAGTTTGATCAAGTCATTTGAATCTGTTATTCTTCAATATTACAGGTGCACTGAATGCAGTTTTCTGGCAGATTGCCGATTCCCGATCTTTAAGAAGTCATATCTAACTATCTTAGTGCAAAAATTAAGTGGAAGGAAAATGCTCAACACCAAAATATATGTCACGCTTCCTAATGATCTGGAATGTTGTTCCTTTTCATTTCTTCCATCGGTCTCAGACATTTCTAATGAAATGACTGTCAGTGCTTTGATTTTTAGCTTTTTTTACTGATGTTATTGTGACTGATATGATACGTTCCAGCCCTACTCACACTGAATACCACTGACTAATATCAGGATTAATGACCATGTTATAACTGTGCTTTAATAGTTAGCCAACTGCACAGGCACAAAACTCACAGAAAATCTATGGAGTATGGTCAAGATAAAGACGAAGGACACAAGAACCCAGAAGGCGGGAGAGCTGAAGCAACCTGAGCTTCCTTCTAACCTTTAGCAGAACCACAAATTGATTGCTTTCATGCCACTAAGGAAAGAAGCAGTAATTCATGCAAACGGAGCTCCAACTAAGTACAGTAGAGTGCATCTACTGTACTTACCTCTCAGTAAGCCAACAACTCTGCATTTAAAGTCCAGTTTTCATTGGTGCTCTGTAATGTTCACATGTTTTGAGAAACTACATTTTGGTCTTTCAATATCTACCAGCCATAATTATCAAAGCTAACTGAAATAAATGCCTAAAATACACCATTCTGTGTAATTTAATTGGGGAAACATGTTTTTACCCACATGATGTTTCAGACGATGTTCATTCATTTATCTAGGAGTTTTGGAAAGGGGTCGCAGGTGTGTGTATATTTATGCAAGTCTGTGAATATGTATGGTTTGTGTTCGTTATAAGACTTTGCCCATCCTGACCAGCCATGATAGCTTTGATCAGAGAGAAAAGCCCTCTGGACTGATTATGATTTATGTATGAAGCAACAACAATAAAGTTTTTATAAGAAGCTTAGGATGATTAAACAAGTTTCAAGTTGCTGCAGGACGATTTTTAGCGCTGAGAAACGTACATAAAGTAACCAAGGTAAAACAATATCCAACTGAAACCTTATCGTGTGCTTAGAGGGGGGGAAAGTCAGCATTACAGCAGTTCTTGATAAATGAACTAAAACCCGCAGCACAGCCATCGTGGACCGTTAATTAGGCTTCTGGTGATTTCCAGCGCATTTCAGGGACCGCCACGTTGCTACCCAACCTTTTCCTAACCTCTGCCAACTTTGTAGATCCCAGAAGCACTGCAGGGCGCGGGATGTTATCTGTGCTCCAGTGTGCGTGTTTGTGTGCGTGCGTGTGTGTTTATGAACCTCTAAGTTGCGGCTTGTTAGGCTCAGGGACCACTGAGGCAGGTCTGCCACCGGAAGATCCGGTCAGTAGGCTGTTTAGTGCTACTTCAAGGTTGTTATTGTTATCCATCAGAGCTTGTCGGGCAGCCTCCCTATTAAAGCCCATCTCCATGATGTCTCTCAGAGCCCGTTCATCCACCTAGACACCACATGTAATGAGAGGAAGAATACATATGAACCGGATACACTGCATGTGCAACTCACAAACGTACAAACCTACATTTGCATAAAGCTAAAACATGAGAATAAAAGGGCAAAAACGGATGGTTCAGGTTTCGTATGGCTGAGGGTTTAAGTTTCAAACCAACCATCTTTAACATACTTTGAAGCCAAGCTTAATCACATCCTACTCAATTCTACTTTCTGTCGAAGCCAAAGCCGCGTAACTAGAAAACACTAGAACAAGAAAGAAGCCAAGATAAATTGAGCGCCACTCGAGTTCATTTACCTTCAGTTCATTTAAATTTTTTCAATATCCTAATCAATGTCTTATCTAGCCTCTGGACCATAAAATAGAAGCTCAGTCAAAATCAAAGAGCCAAAAAAAAAAAAAAAACAAGGCGCACTAACCAAGTTCCAGGGGGGAAAAAAAAAAAAAAAACTAAACAATTTGAAACAATCAATGCACATTAACAGACATAGGGATGTTTTTCAGGAACATTTTTTACACGAGTCCAAATAATATTTATCTTCCCACCAGCTCTCTATAGTTTCCATCTTGTCTGCTTTCTGCTCTTTCTGGCCTGTCTTCTCGCCTCCTTTGCTGGTGAAAGTCTCTGCTTCGAGTGAAGGATGCTGCATTGGATAAATTACTGCCCGCATTTCCTCCACCGCCAAATGTGCGCGGGCCCTGAGGAGAAGGAAAAAAAATAAAAAATACATTAGGGACAATGGAGTCACAGAAAACCAATCAAACCATAAAGGTTTGTAGCTGATGGTGAAGTTATGACTTTTAATTCAAAGAGTCGCAGGAATAATTCAAGTTAACCTGAATGTCAGTAAGTCTCATGTACTTTAAATGTAGAACCAATTTCATATCTTGTGCTAAAATTGCAATCAATATGCGATACGGTGTAATTTGTCGGCATGTGAAAAACAATGGAAGACAATTGGAAAGGTGTTAATCAATTAGTCAAACAAGAATATAATTACCAACTTTATGTTTTAGATAACTGGAATGCAGAGTAACACTGGTCACATGCAAAATTTATGGTGGGGTTACTGACTTCTTTAGCCTTCGAAACTTCAGCTATAGCTGCCGTCCGCTGCTTTTCGAACTCGTCGTTCTCCTCTGTGCTTTTGATCACATTTTGAGTCTGCAGGGTTTTCCTCTGATCTAGTTCCCTGCTGTCTACGTCATCCTTTCTTCCACAGTTCTGTAAGAAAGTTAAAAACACATGATCCACATATTAAAGCGAAACAGATGAAGGAAATACACACTTAAGTTTGCAAACGTGTTTCCGCATGCAAGTGTCATCATGAAAAAAATTTACTTTAGGACAACAAGTGAACAACTCGGAGAAAAAAAAAAATAATCTAATTTAACGCATTATTGCTTCCAAAATGAGATCCAAGCAATCAGATTCACAATGCTTATGCTGGTGAGGATATAGCAATAAAGATTGTATTAATTTCTAAATAATAACAATAATAATAATAATGTCAGGTGTAAGTTTTAAATTAAAACAACCTAATCTTCCCTTGTAATGCCTAGTTCCTCAATAAAGTAACGGTCCGCTTAAAGATTTTAACATTTTGTACGTTTCAAGTGGCGCTTCTATGAATTCGACTGTTCCAAGAGATCAAAGAACTTTACTGCAGATTTGTTAAGACATGGGCCTGCCAGTGTCCATCTTCTTCACACAACACTTAAGAAATTAACAGCAAATATTGACCAAATGAAATAAAAGAGCAGAAAAACCAAAAACTCATGTAGGCCCCGTTCTCTACATAAAGTTCTAGACAGAAAAAGAGCAACAGGACGCTGCAGTACAAGGGGAACCTTTGAACACGTTTGGCTGAGCGTCTATGTTTTTTTTTGTTCTGGATCGTGGGACGCCCAAGAGAAGCTGGTTGATTGACAGAAGGGCTCTGACAGGTGTGTGAATGTTAAGCTAGGTATGACGGGTTTACCCCCATTTAAAGCTTTAAAAAGTTAATAAAATGTTCAAATCAGTCTAAAAGCAAAACAGGAAGCTATTGGAGAGATGACAAGTCTGGATTTGATTATGGTTATGTAGTTTTGTGCCCATTAAGAGACGTGCTGCTTCTCTCTGAGAACTACGCAGAGAGAATTAGCCTAGACCAACATAAAGGATATACATTAGTCTAGACGAGACATGAAAGGGCGTGAATATGTTTTGCTCAAGGCTTTAAGATGAATATATGGTTTCACCTTGGCAGTGGTTCTTGGCAGGCAAAAAGCTGATTTTAAAACTACATTCATCTGCTTCTGTAACGTCAAGGGGCTGACAAAAACCGAATCCAGATTCCAGGCAGCAGGTCAACAACTAGGAGGCACGTAATCAACTTCGGCAGTAACGTTGCTCTGAAAACTACATTTGCCGACGGGTCTGACTCTTTCTGTAGATTCTTATTTTCCACATCAAGTCTCCGCTGGCTTTTTAATTTTTAAGCACAATTATCCCAAACGGATTCAACAATTTTGTTGTTTATATCAGGGCAAAACCAGTTTTCAAGGTATGATTAAAAAAAAAAAAAAAAAAAAAAAAAAAGATGCGGTGTTGTCATGAGCAATGTCCCTCACCTGACCAAACGGCACGAAAGGTGGAGGTCCGCCTTCTGCTCCAATGTTACTCCTGCTGTGTTTGGCCAGACTCTGCAGGTTGAAGGAGAAAACGAACTCATCTCAAAATGCGAAAGACGAGCACAACTCCAGAAAAACGACGACAGAACAGACACAAGGTGGCAGCTGCGCAGTTAAAATAATTACAAATATAATGATGGTTTTTCTTATAAAAGCCGAATTTCAGGTTGACCCTCACCCTTTGTAGCTCCCATTTCTCCACCATATGATCCACTTCTCCCCCAAGCACGTGGATGTTTGAGTCTTCGAGCAGCAAAATACCATTTTTAACTTGGATCGAACCGACAAGCTTCACCTTGGTCCCGGGAGGTGTATTCAAACTGAAAGACATACAAACAAAAGACAAGAAAACTGGAATAAAAGTAAATGGATAAAAAATAAAAAATAAATAAACAAAAGCTATGAATAATTATTACGCCCACAGCTCAGATTGCAACAGTTTAGCACATTTTAACTGTATCTAGCAGCTCTAACACCCTATTGCCTTATCACTCTGTAAATGACATGGAGCAGTGCCAGCAGATGGGTGGCAAAGCTAAGAGAGACTATTAATAATCCCAGCTGCTCACCCATCCTCATGGTAAATTAAAAGCGCCTCTATCTCATCAGGCCTGATAAGGCCTCTGCCTCTCTCATTAGGAAAGCACAGGGACTTAGAGGGATTTCCAGCTACTGATGCTGGAAGCCAAAGTAACAATTAGGGATTTCACTCCAGAGCTCTGGGATGGATGGCATTCTCATGACAATGTAGAAATGAGGTGCAGCGTATCCCTAATTCAATCACAAACACACTATTCAACCTCAATAGTTGCTTCTTACTGTTTAATTGTGGTCCCTTTATATATCACTGTCTTACATAGTGAACAGTTCGGTAATCCATCTCATCCTTCTTTTCCATCCACTTAAGGCCTCCCTCACACTAAAGCGGACACTTTCATCAGAAACATTAAGCGCTGCTGTCGGATGCCGGTGTGCGTGTGTGTGTGTGTGTGTGTGTGTGTGTGTGGGGCGCTCATAAAGAGGGGATTTGTTCTGTTCTCTCCTCTCTTCCCATCAGGAAGTCACGGACTACATTCTGGCCACTCCACCTGTACAGACTGGCTAGTCACCATGGCAGCAATCACCAAGGCCACCGTTGCTTGGATGGAGATGTAATTAAGGCTGCGAGTTGTTAAATCAGCTGCTGCCATATGGAAATTGCAGATAAAGGAGAAATTCAGGCACACGGCGGGGCGAAATGTTGACAAGGGGGTGAAAGAGGAGTGTGTGCAGAGAGGCCTCACACATTAGCTAAGAATATGAGGACGTGGCTAAATGCGCACCTTTCTACATCAATTTTGCAAAAAGAAATCAAATTTGTCTTTTCTTTTTAGCAGTTCAGTACACATGAATTCACAAGGATATTTCAGCTTTCATGTAGATTTAGTGACGTGAGCTCATTTTATCTGTAGAAAGACAAATACAAACTATCGACCCACATATTGTTATAAATTAAACCTTAGAAATAAAAAATAAAACATAAACACACTTAAATCTAGTTTCCCCGGCAATAGTTACTTTTCCTACAGAAATATTAATCAATATAGACTTTTCAAACAAATGCACTAAACTGCATCTGCTCTTCTGCACAAAAAAACAAAAACCCTACCTGATTTTGGACAGATGTTTAAACTCCAGTCCAACACAGGTGGTGTGCCCATCTGTCATTTGGAGACGCAGCATTCTCGGTGCTCCCTGGGACTCTTCATGGTCTTTGGGAGACGAGATGTTTCTCACTTTCTGCACCTGGAGGACACATGGACCCTCCAACTGTCCATTTGCAAAAAGACAAACTAAATTAGATTGAGAGGAAAATGGGCAGGCGGTGCAAGCAAAAGCTCCAACAGTTGCAGTGCAGGATGCACTCAGAATAGATTATTTTTTCAAAGCATGACATGGGTGAATATTTCCGTTTAAGAGGCTAATGACAGTACAGGTTTGTTTATTCCCCAAACTGCTCCACCACTTACATTTGGGTTTAGTCAGCATTTTGTATTTGGAGAGAAGAGGAGCTAGGCATACAAAAGAATGTTTGTTTTAATAGCTGGAACATTTTCTCTGCAGTTACTCAGATTCAGCATCACAAGCAAAACAAAAAAAAACAACAAAAAAAAAAGGAAAAAAGAAAAAAAAAAGGGATTTTTATTCGCCAGTCTGTTAGCACCATCTAGTGGACGTTTTGAGAACTGCATTATGGATGAAAATAAAGCATTGATCTTCTTCTAAAACCAAAAGAAATGGTTATAGTGCAATGTTTTTCATTGAAGAGGATCCATACATTGTTATGTAAAAGGTATTTGTTTCCTTACATATTTCTGCTTAAAACTTTTGTCACACTTGAATGCTTCAGATCAATTTAATTTTAATTTCAGACAAAGATAACCCTCAGTAAGCAGAACAAATAATCTGTTTTCTTATTATTATTTTCAGGAAATATAGATACTCAAAACTAACATGCTATAAGTAAAAAAAAAAATTAAAAAAAAACGTAATTACCCCTAAAACTAGAAATTGACTGATCCATCCTTGACAAAAACTGCCATCAAGTATGTGCAATGAACATCAATGAGCATTGCACAGTC
>NW_015113644.1:182480-224513 GCF_001443285.1 Poecilia latipinna | reverse complement strand
TGCATACTTTTGTCAATCAATAGTGGCTCCTGGCAGTCACAAAGAGAAAGATGGCACTGAGATGTTAGTGTGCCTGACTTGCTAGGCACAAAGAAGGGTGTGCATGTGTGTGCATGTGCGTGTGTGTGTGTGCAGAACGGAGGGGCGCTTCTCAAGCAGGGATGTCAGCACTTGAAAAATCAATCACCATCTGGGCTTGTTTTGTCCAAAGGACAGAAGGAGGGGAGGAAAGCTCACAAACGAGCACACATGTACCTCTCGCATCTTTCATTTCACGCTAAGACAACAGAGGGTAAAACTGCACATCGGCTCCACGTCCCCCTCATGTCTCCCGCCCTTCTGTTTTAAGTGAACACTTAACTCCTCGCCTGGATCCTGCTGCTATCAAAGCAAGGGCAATTTTCTCCTCTTCCCCCCGCAACTTCTTCCTGGCCATTTTCAAATCAGGGGTTGCAGTGGTTGCATCAAAAGGCGAGGATATAATTGAAGGGGCGAAGGGTCGAGCGCTGAGGGGTGTTTTTCAGAGGAAAAGCACCGGCCACACTGGGGCCTATCGGAGCCATTAGGGCAGCCGCTATGTGAACACACCGAAACAAGGCTGGTGTGCAAGGTCACCCAAAGCAAACATGGATAAGAGGAAAGAAAAGCAAAGATTCATCTGCTTGAGTTAGCGCCTCAGGTCACTGGGTTTAGCTCCTTTTCACCAAAGCCCAGCGCTCATTTCTAGGTGCAGCTTTGACTGGCTTTCAAAACCTGCTTTTATGTCCACTTTTATATGAGAAAAGTAAGAGTTTCACACAAAGATTTTTTTTTTTCTTTTTTAATCCATACACACAACCACACCCGCACACGCCGCCCAAAAACTGAAAGCATGTGTGTACATGTGTATGAACGAGACGCAATTTTGCTGTGGTGCTGCCTCTTTTCAGCTGCACAGCTGTGTGAGAAATGCCAGTAGCAGAGGCTGCTGATGCAGCGAAAGCATTTAATACTCAACAAACAGTTATCTAAGCCCATGTCCAATAGCTAGACACCACTGTAATGTGACCTACATACTAAACGAATAAGAATGTTTTTACTTTTTTTGTTTGACAGTCAGGGGTGGGGGGGTGTGGTGAGAGGGCACAGTCGGGGTTTGGGAATAAATGTGAACAGAACACATTCAAATGTCAGAATTAAAATGGTAAAATATTGCTTTTTGCCCCTCTCGCCGTGCCTCCTTCACTTCCAATCTTCTTCTCGTTCAAAGCAACAGAGAAAGTATTGAGAAGGTAATGGAACATATTGTGCTCTTCCCCGAATTAAGCATCTCATCTTTGTCACTTTTTAAGACTGGCAGGAATTTTCTTTTCTTTTCATCTTTAAGAGATAACAATTATTTAGACTGCATCAAACAAGGTCGCTTTTAATTGGTGTCATGAAGGTCTAAGTTGGAGGGATGCTGTGGTCTCGTTTTATGAACGAAATATTAAGAAACTGTTTATTTTACATTCGCTAACTGAACACAATTTAAATGCTGAAGAAGTTCTCCGATTTATAAATAATTTGGGAAAACGTGAAGTTCAGAGAAGTTCAGTCGATTGGGTCCCTTCAGGTCTTAGTTCTGATCCATGATGATCTGGTATTTTGTATTTTTATCTTTTTATTATCTTTTATGTTCTTTGATAATCATTATTCTTTTTTTATCTTTTTATTATCTTTTCTTTCTTTGTTTGATAAAACTTATTCTGCTCAATGTATTATGCAAATTGAACATGCTGCATGCGCATGCAGATCACGTGAACAGGGCGTGCTTGGCTCTGGTTGACTTGGGTTGGTCTCTGATTGGTCTGCTGGTTCACGCTCTCAGCCCATGATTGGCTCATGGTCGGAGAGCGGCTACCTCTGAGTGGATGGCTCGCCTGCAAGGATGGAGATGGCCACTCCCCCTTTGCACGCCGGCGTCCCTTTGTTTAAGAGATAAAATACGAAAAAAGCCCGCGGTTTGAGTCAGAGTCTGCTGTGGATCGCGTCCGATTCCGAATGCCCAGCTACGTTGATGCTACTGCTTATCTCTAGGCCGAAGGCTCTCCGGCCAAGTTTCACGAGGTAAGCGCTGGTAACTTGAATGAATCGAGCATCACGTGTTTAGTCATAGAGTGTTTTGTACTGTATTCTGTGGGGAATAAATCGAGCATATTTGTTCTAGCAGTAACAGTGTTTGATGCATGTTATTTTGCTGTATTCTGTGGGGAAATAAATCGAGCACATTTAATTCTAGCAGAAACAGCGTTTGGTTTCGTTATTGCCGCCGATCTCCTTCGACCCTGATTTAAAATTTCATAAAACACATGATCTACACATGTTCTATCAATATCAAACGGGAAGGTCATAGTTGATCCACAGCTGTCACGCCTCTGTTCCTCCTCAAAGGGTAATCACAGACATCAACATCAAGTGACCACCTTCTCTGAGAAGTCAAATGCTTTCTAGAACCAGATCCAAAATCACAACTTCCTGAGAATGGAGCACAAATGGATTTCAACAGAGAGTGAGAGGACATTTGTACTGATACAGAATTTCGCAGTTTATATGACAATTGGTCCTGCGGTCCCAGTGTTTGTTAGGGTTCATTCCCACCAGCCCTGTTTAGTCTGCTTGAATTTTACTCTACTTTGTTTGCCTAGAAAGTCCAGTTGATTCGGGGAGGCGTGAATGCGTAATTAAACTCTATTCAAGTACGGACTAAAAAAAAGCAAACTCTGGTCCGCCTACAAACCTACAGGTCCTTGTTCATTTTAAATGAGTGATGATGGTGGAATGAATATGTGAACGCCAATCGGACTGGAGAGCACTCTGAAAGGAGGAACCGAACTATAGCACATGACATGCTGGGAAACTATAACTAAAGCAAACTTGCATGTCTAGAACTAGTGGGGCTCATGGTCTTTCACCAAATACAAAAGTAAAATCCTACAACTATTAAAATCTGATGCCACTTCATATTTTTACATTGTGTGAAGAAGGAAGTTACACTCAGTGTGTTTTTCAGAGGTTGTCTTGTTGCTTCCTTCAGTGGTTCTTGGTGCAGCGCCACCATAAGGCAGGGGGTGAACAAGTTTTTCAAAGGGTTTGGATCGTTTGACACAATCATTTGGAGAGTGACAGAGACTCAAACCAGTTGAAAATGGAAGAAATGTACAATTTTGGTCCTCAATCGAATCAAGTCTACCGTACTATCCGGTGTGAGAAAACCTTAACAGACCTCTGATGTTAACAGGAGCCAACATGACCAGTTTACTTTTGATTAAACGAATAAGGACGGATGATCTTTGATATAATTTTTATCACAATTTATAGTTTAAATTGTGATAATCTATCACAATTTACTGACCAATCAGGGTGCTTTTTATCACACAAACATGCATTCCTGTCCTAGTAAGTAGATCACGAAGGATTTTGCAGCTCAGAGATTTTCCCAATGACTCTTCAACATGTAGTAGACGACACTGGAGTCAAACCACCCAGATGAATATTGAGTTACAGTCTGTTCCATCTTGGAACCAGGATAAAGATAATCTGTGGTGTGTTTCGAAGATTGAACAATAAGTGTATTCTAGATAAATGTATGATTCAACCACAAGGGCTCAAACAAAACCATAAAGTCACTTTTGAAATACAAAAATCAAGTTCTGATGCCCCCAGTCACGTCAAATCCAAGTTGACCTATTTTTAGAGCACTTTCTGAATAAATAACAGACTGGTAAGGATAAGGCTACTAACAGATGACAAGGGTCCACCCTTTCTAACTGTGATATCTCTACCTTAACCTTAACTGATGTTAACCATCAGTTAAGGTTTTGTCAGAGTATGAATATTCTCATTATTGCTGATCAAGGTGCCATCTGGATTTAGGACACAGTCTTTGCAGAATTCCAGATATCCACTATGAAAGGGTGTGACAGGTTTGGTTCCTCTCTCAACTTAGCAATTGATGAATGAATAAAAAGTGAACACACTCGAAGACACAACTACACACAGCAGTCAATCCTCCTGGCCACGTCAAGTGAGCAGGTGTCCTTAGTAATGCACCATTGCTCACTTGGATAGCTGTGTCTCAGGAAAGAGGGTAAAAACAGGAGGGGAAAAAGATGAAATAAATAAAGCACAATTAGAGGAAAAGAATGAGGCATGTCTTCCTTTAAAAAAATAACATCGCAGTTGCATATTCTTTCTTTATGTGGTCTTCTCTCTGTTCGCTGTGAGATTCGGTGACAAACATGAGGTCATGTCACCAAAACAGGGGATGTGGATCAGCCTGACCGTCACAATAAAACAGCGAAGCTCATTTGAATGCACCTAATTTCTCAGCATGACGATACTGGAACAGAACTCCTACACTCGTTATTTTTGGGGGATGATCAAAAACAGAGATTGCACCAGGAAGACCGGCCGCGAGCCCAGCTGAGGAGAAACAGAGCAGGAAAAGATGTTACTTAGTAAAGACCATGCCTTTAACCCCCCGCTGTGCAGCAGCTACATGGTACATAAATAACCATCATGAATCAGACTGTTTGGTCTCCCCCCGCCATTTCTCAAACAAGATCCAGTTCCCATTTCGCCACAGTGGTGGCAAGGTTTCAATGACACGTTTTTAAAATACAGAAAAAGAAAAATGTTGCATACATCCAATGTTTTGTCTTGTTCAAATATATATAAATAAAAAAAATCATTGACTGATGTGTTTGAAGAGACAGATTGGGTTTTGTTAAGAAAAAAGAGTTTGTAGAAACTCAATATGCTACCTACATTATTAACTTTTTCCATTTCTTCACTTTATAAAAATACAGATTAGTTGTTTTTGTCATCAGAAGCAGAACAAAAATAAAAAAAAAATAAAAATAAGAAACAGACCACAATTGGAATATAGTTCAGACACATACTAACCATAATCACATTTCCATTAAATTATTAATTGCATGGAAGATTATGGTTGTTTACAACTGAGACAATTACAAAAACAGCTCAACATACTAGAAAATGGTAAAATATGTTTATCTAATTTAAAAGGTGAAATTCACATGTCTAATAGATTCAATACATGCAGAGTGATCTATCTAAAGTGTTTGTTTCTGTTCATTTTGGTGATGATGCCTCACAGCTAATGACAATTCAAAAATCACATTTTTGGATTTTTTTTTATTACAATATGGACTTTTAATACACATGACTTTTAATACTATGGCGTCTAAAACCATATCTGTCCTGACAGCCACTGAGACAGTCCTTAACAAGGGTAAACACGTCAATGCTAAAACTGCAGAATGCTGCTTGTAAGAATATTAATGGAAAGATTTGTGGATGGAAAAAGTGTGGTTTAAAAAAGGTGGGCAAGTAACAGCTTGAGATGATCGTAAAGCCTGTTTAAGAGTGTGGGTGAGTTTCACAAGGAGTGAATTCACTTGGACATTTTTAAGCCTAAATTTTTCAGAAAATAAATCTTGGTAGTAGTTGGGATGGATGTTGGAAACAGTGACCTTTATCAAACAAAATGATGTTAGGTGAGCCATCACAGGATCTGATCAACACATGATTTATTCACAAAATGCAATACAAAAATCAGAACAATTTATTTAAGCTTTTTCTGTTCAAGAGGAAGGAATCATATGTAGATAAGAGAGACGAGGAGGACCAACAACAACCAATACCACTAAAAGACTGTAAAATCACTGATTGACAAAATGAGTAAAAAAAATACAATAAATATAAGAAACATTGTGTTGAGCTTTGTACATTTCCTTTTTAAATTAAGAGCTGTAGGGTCATATTCCTTCACTACCCGCTGGAACCAGTTTTTGCCTGTTTAGGTCTGAAGGATTTCCCAAACCAGGCTTCATCCCCTCAGAAATCTGCCCTGAAGCCATTCATTTTAAACCTTGTATCAAAAATCAGGCCTGTATTCAGTAAAAACTCCTTTGTAAAACTTAAATACATCCCAATGTGTCCAACAACAAAGGCCTCTACCCTTCCTCATTCCCTGTGACACGTAAGTTTAGGATTGTTCAATGGGCCCGCGGGTGGGTTTTCCATTCTCTCCTGGTCCCCCTTTATTTGGCTCCTTCTTTTAGAGCATTAGGGTGAGCAGCCATTGAACTACAACTGCTTCTATAAAAATGGATCAGGATTAAAGTGACCCCACACAAAATTAAAAGTTCCCCGAATGTATCTTTTCTTTAAGACATTCCCGGCTTCCTTGGGAACGGGATTGTTTCTTGACAAAGTGGTCTCAGCTCAACAATGAGCACCTTTCAGATGCACACAGGGACTGCCTTTAGAACCGCAGAGAGAGACGGATTTCACATATCAATCAAAAGAGAGACGTGGGGTGGAGGGAGTTATACGGGGGGCTTGTTTGGTCAGAGTGGTTCTTGAGAAATGCCAAGCACATTTAAAAGGAGATATGCATTTCTCACAAGGATTCATAAGAATAGTCTTCATGTACACTGGAGGTAAGATGACATCCTTTAGCCTGAACTAGAAATACTGTAGTAGATACTGAAAAGAAAGAGCTGTGTAAAAAAAACAAAGCACATTGGAGTTTTTGCATGTGAGGTCCTGTTAGTGCAGTTTTTTTATTTATTTATCAGTGTTTTAGTCTGTGTGTTTGTGTTGGGGTACGGGGTGCAAATGGTCACAGCCACCTACCGGTCAAGCTGTGTGCATAATTGCTGCTAATCTCATTGAAGATTAATAAAGTGTCAGAGCAGGTAATTCACAGCAGCATTCAGCCACCTCAACCCAGAAAACACAAGTCCAAAGGCACTGATAATAGTTCTGAGTTGATATGCAGCAGATCCTAAAAGTGTGCACATCTTCTTTTTAAATGTTTTTCTTTAGTTAAAAAAAGATGACGATAATTATATATATATATATATATATATATATATATATATATATATATATATATATATATATATATATACATACACACACACACACACACACACACACACACACACACACACACATTAAAAATAATTAAATTCGCAGTCTGTCTTTTCTAGATGGCCTACTGTACTGAGCCAGGTTCTGGTTCTGCTGGAGGTTTCTTCTTGTTAAAAGTGAGTTTTTTAAGAATTAGAATGAGGGCTTGCTGTAGTCAACAGCACAATGCAAGAGATTATCTCTATGTTTCCGTCCAGGAGGAGGGAATGCTGCAGGTCAATGACTCCATGCAATCTGCTGGGTTTCCTTAAACAGAAAACTTTTTAATCTACTTTCAATAATAAGCTGAACTTAATGCCCTGATTTAATAACTTGGATTAATGTGTATGTATGACTGAATTTAAATTACCTTTTTTTTGTAATGTGCCTTGAGACATTTATTGTGAATTGGCTGTACATAAATAAACTGAGTTGAATTTATCACTACCATTGAACAACAGTTTACAGAAGTTCAGCCGCATATTTCAGGTCAGACGGTGATGATCACATTGCCTTGATAAAGGATGCTTCTGATTTATTAAATCAAGAACAATGACATATTCATATTTAGCTTAGCATCATAATAATGACCAAAGGGATGTTCTTAAGCTGAACACTGAGAAATTACTTTCAGTCAGTTATAAATTAGATAAACATAAACCCCATCCATTTATTCAGAAATTCAACAATCACATTTACCCACACTTAGACTTCAGTTTTATAATGTATGTCTTATCACAGAACAAGTGATTTTTAGACTTAGCAAAAGTTTTGAAACCAAGTTTAGTACATGGCTTCAACTCAAAAAAATAAAAGAAAGACAAAGGCAAATCTTAACTGCATGTAATTTATCTGTACATCTGGGGTTATATTTAAATATTCTTAGTATAGTCATCTGGTATAAAACATAATTATTGATTCAAACTACAGAATCAACAGAGTGAGCACTTTCTGTTTAACTTGACTGTTTATACTTTAAATACAAGGTCTTATAAAACCAATTGAGTGATCTAACATCAAAGGAAATTCATATTAATTTCAAATGTTCACAGCAAAATTCTGAAATTAAAGAAAGCATTTTTGAAAGACCTTCTTGAAATAAAGTGGTGTTGAAACATTTCCTATACTGATTGTCTGGGTGACGGGACGTCAGCACGAGCCCACATTTCTTCAGTGTATTGTGAGTTACATCATTTCTCTTGGCCCAGACCTTTAGTCTGAAATTAAAGTAGATCTCAGTATGACTGGGAAAAAAAGAAAGTATTTGTATTCATGTCGTGTGTGAGCTATTTTTAAATAGGGGTGCTGTGAAAGTGTGGAATTGGGGACAAGGCAGCCTTGCACCGGGCCGTGACACAGACTTATGTTAAACCTAATTAGATCATGATAATAGCTTTAGGGCCCCAGTGATCAATGCTAGAGGTCTGTGGAGATGAACTTTCCTTAAGTTTCAAGCCATGCGTCGCTTGTTTCCACACACACACACGCAGACACACAACCCGGCAGATTTCCACATTTCAAATCCTTCAGGGAATATTACAGTGACTTAACCTAACTACTACTTTACTTAGTTAAATTTAATAATTGATATTATTTGCACTTTTCATCTTCAAAAGAGAGTATGGCAGTAGGGGGATGGCTTTATTTGTTTCACGTTTGCATGTCATCAACTGAAAGGTCTTCATAGGAAGCATTAGATTTAAATCCGGAACCACTAAGGGTCTACTTTAGAGTTTCTTGCTGACGGAAATCCATGAATTCTCCAAGCCTCTCCCGTTGTGGAGTGCACCCCTAATGTGTCCAATTCACAAAAAGACACCCGCTGATTGTGAGCTGCATTTCCATCAGCCATGTTATAGAGGAGTCTAGTTTACAGCTTACAGACTCTTTAGATCACTTCCACCGAAGTCTAAGAGGATTTTTTATGCTTCCATTACTAACTAATGTAATTTGGGTAATGTAATAATTTAACATGTCTGGGTCTGCTTACATGCGCGGGAGCTAGCTTGTATTGCGTGTGATTAGTCTTGATATCGGATGCCGTGGGATTCCCTGCACATACAGTATCGGCTAAAGTTTTCTCCAGTTGCTAAATTGGAAGTTGTCTAAGAACTTCTCCCTTCCCAGCATGGGGAGGGTTGCTTTCAGGAGTCAAAACTGTAAAATGAAGGATGCTGGCTGATCAACTAATGGTGGTTGACGCTGGTATTGTGTTTGCATTTTACACACTGTAATTACCTTGAGACAAGCTCTAGTTTAGAACCAACACTCTTGAACTGCTGAAAACTCACCCACCCATTTAATTTCCTAACTGTCAACGGCTAAGAACTGGTATGCCTTTACTGAAGCCTCCTATAATCATGCAGGGCTACGAAGAAACTTTTAAGTTTGAATAGATGAAGGTCTGGAGTCTTTGAGAAAATGACATGATGGCGGCTTGTCTTTTTGGGTTTACAGCACTACGCAAATGTTTGTTATGGAGATAGTAGCATTTTGGTTTTTTTTACTTTTTTCTTCTCCCCTATAGGAATATCTGACACACTTCATAGAAAAAAGAATTACTATTGTACTTTAAATCTCATATTCAATTGAAAAACTTCTAGTTTGATCTAATATTGGCAATAAGTTGGCAAAGGGATCTAACTAGTTAGTGGAAGGCATATTTAATTTTTTCAGTGGCGGTAATACCATCCCAGCCACAAAGCATGGGGGTAGCTGCATCATGGAGGGACCAGTGAACTTCTAAAAATCTAAAAATGTCATCATGAGGAGAGAACATTATATCTCAGTATTTAACAAAAAAAACCTGAAGACATTGGACAGCAAGGTAAAGCTTAAGCACAAATGTGTCTTCCAAATGGACAATGACCCTAAATATTCTGCCAAATTAGTTACAAAGTGACTCAAGAACTAATGTTCTGGAGTTGCCATCACACAGTCCTGATCTCTGTCCCATAAAAGGCAAAGGGCCGAGCTGAAAATGCATTTCAGCTACACCAGTTCTGTTACAAGGAATGTGACAAAATCCCATCAAAATATTGTGCATTGAACTTTAAAAAGAAATTTTGAAAAATATTAAGAAAATGTTTTAAACTTTTAATTTTGAAGAACATAATAATAAAGCATTATTTTTCAATCATGTATTTAACCAATAAAAGTCATCTGGTTAACCTTAGCTGACTTAAAACAGGGAAAGTTTAAGTTTAAGTGAGAAAAAAAAAAGAATATAGATACAGAGTATATAAATATCTCATTTCAAATGTATTGCGAATATTACTGGTCATAACTTTTCTACTGAACCTTTTAACCTCCAAACCTCAGATGGATGTGAACTTCAGTGGGCTGAATAAGTAACAACTCAGGCAGAGCTCAGAACCTGCCAGCTGGGCCGTTTCAAGCTTTACTCTACATTGTTGTTAGCATGTCACTTTCTGGTTCTCTGGTTTTAACCCTGTGTACACATGGATGTAGCTGCAGTGTTTACATGCATCTCCAAACTGCCTCAACGCGACTGTTTTAAAACATACTAAGCTCTACCTTCCAAAAGTGGCCTGGATTAATAAGCTGTTACTGCTCTGTCAGTCGGTTTCGTCGGCACATTCCAGTATGACATTCCTCACAGTGGGCCGTCTAGCACCAAGGTGATGACTGGGTTTCCAGAAACGATTTTTTTTTTTTTGTGTTGACATACAACATTGTCTATTACTTGTGGTAAATGCTGTAATTCTTAGATAAAAACTGGGGACAAGATAAATAGAGTTATTGTGAATGGCTAGTCCAGGTTAACCAGCGTCTATTTGATGTTAAGACGAGTTGCAGGGATGAAGGAATAATGTGATTTAAGGCACAAACTGCCTGGGAGGAAAAAAAAAAAAGGGCCTCCCTCGGCTTGTTGCTGAACAGCGAGGTGTTAAGCTTTCCAAGGCGACATCTATCTCTCGTCACCACCTTGAGGGCATCTTTTAACCAGAGGAATTTAGCCATTACGTGGCATTAACCTCATTAGAAAACACTCTTTAGCTGCTCCAAGATAAAATTGATTTACTGCTGCCATTTCCACCACTGCTCTCGATCAATGGTTAAACTATCCCTTTTATGGCCCCGTGCACACTCTCTCTGCTCTTTTCTACAGTTTTCTTTAACTGCGCTTTAATCTCATTTCTGCCTCCACTCCCTGTCCTTGTGCCAGGTGTATAAGTCGCGGAGCGCTGAGGAGCTCCCCAGGACTTATTCAGGAGGGGATGAGACCGACAGAATAACCGGGAGACTCCTTGAGCCAACGGAGTACAATGTTGCAGTAGAGTCATTCTTGAAATACAGGAATTCCAGCCAGTCAGGCAGATTTTTGTGCTTTGTTATATTTTATATCTTTTCAAAGATTGCACAATTTTTCCCACGTCGTCATAAGAAAATGTTAAGGTCATGGGAGCTACAAGGTTAGCAACAATGTTTTGGTGGAAGGGCTTTAGGAATGCCATGTCAAATCGTCACTGTACAACAGATGGTTTTAGATGCATTTGTATGTCGTATACATCTAGTCACAGGAGAAAATCCACAATTGCACATCTGTGTGGCCAAATGCATACCCAGCTCTGACAGCTTGGCTTTTTGTGGACATTTAAGCAAATCACGCAACGCTATACTTCTTTGATAAATCAATATCACTAGCATTTCTTCCTTCCCTCCCTCCTTCGTGTAGAAGCTCCTATCTCATCTCTCCCTGTCTGGGAGAATTGATCTGCACAGATGGAATGATACCAGCCAACAGATAGAGTGATACACTCTGCTCCGTCTCCCCCCACCCCCCATGCCCTTCTTTCACCACACTTTTGACACATAAATAAAATATGTGACCTTTTTTGTTTCAATTCGCCGCGGTGTTAGTTCTGAGAAAGGGAACTGGGCGCGTGGGACTCTCGCACGGTTAGACGGGAGAGAGAGCAGTCGGCTGGTTGCCATCACTCACAGTTCACAGGCACCGTACAAAATCCTCCTGAACTCTCCAACATATGCTTTTCTCACAGCAATGCAGTTGGAATCTGAAGAATGGCATAAGAAAAATTAGGGAGGTTTTAAATTATTCACGCATTTCTTTTTTTGTCATAATGTCTAAATTTACGACCGCACGCAGCCACATGCCCGGGCACATGCATCTATCATTATACCCAAACTGTGGGAAAAAAAGAGTAACTGAGATAGTCAGATGTGAGAAGAACCGTCATCTCAATCAACCAAAATAACATACGAGACCTTGCTATTAACAGACGAACGCAACATGTTCATCCGCACCTTGGCTAGATATTCCCAGTGCTCTGTCAAAGGCAATTCCACAGCTCCACAAGAAATAGCTGCTGGGTGAACTAACCTTGCATCCTTGGAGAGTACCGGA
Source organism: Poecilia latipinna (assembly GCF_001443285.1). NCBI lineage: Eukaryota > Metazoa > Chordata > Actinopteri > Cyprinodontiformes > Poeciliidae > Poecilia > Poecilia latipinna. The sequence continues at coordinate 212,161 of NW_015113644.1, read as the reverse complement.
GCCTGGAGGCGTGGGCCTGCAGGGGGTTCCACTTTGCTCTGTCAGACGGATAACCGTGTCAGGATGTTAAAGGTTCCATCTGCCACACTTCTCTCTCTTTCTACTTTTCTGGACTCCCATCTTTATTTTAGCTCGCGTCAAACAGATGTGCGTATCAGCGTTAAGTTCAGTGCACAGCAATGAAAGGCACTGCTTGTCTACGGTTAAACACAAACAAACTACTACATTGGAGGACTAATGAGATTAAACAGGAATTATCTGTAGATATGCTCATGAGGTCCGTCTGTATGTCCACTTAAAGCTGACTCGTGTGTGTGGGGTGTGTGTGTGTGTTATGTCTGTGTGATGAATATGTAATACAATCAGCCTCTGCCTTATTGTAACCGTCACCCCTCTGCTCCCCTCCCAACACACACACACACACACACACACACACACATGCACACATACACAGTGCATGGTAAAGTGAGTAACCAACATTGTAACTTCTCCTCTCCTCATCATTCTGCGTTCTGTTCATTGTCTGTCGTCTTTCCTTCCTGTTTCCCGCACTTAAAATTCCTCCATTCATGTGAACAATAATAACAAATATTCAAGTTAGCTCAAATCCCTCCACCACACACACACACATTTTTCTCTCTTCCACTTCCTCCCTTTCTCTTCCCTCAAAGCCCTGAGTCACCTCAGACAGTCACCTCAGACGTTGGGAGGGGGTTGTTCCTCAGACAGAGTACTTAGCCCGGTTAAGCCCGCTTCAGCTTCAGCTCCGCTCTAGTCGCCGCTGCACAGAGAGCCCTGCAAGAGAGAGAGAGAGGAGAGAGAGATAGAGAGAGAAAGAGAGAAGGAGAGAACAAGGGGAGTGCTGAGTTCATCATCATTGTCGCCGTTTCTTTCAACACACAACACACAGTTTGTAGGACCCTCCTCATCTGGAAGGGCTTTTCCTTCCCCAGACAGAAAACCTGGTGGTTTTCAGTGTTTCATACATTCTCTTCCTTGTTTTAATGCAAAACATAATACAATATGAGCTGACATAACTCCATGAGCATGTTCAAATCTTAAACTGCTTTAACCACGGCACTGTTTATTTGAACATTTAGTATCCATTCATCGTACATTTTCAAAGTGTGACTGACTGCGTAGGGGTTATAGGGGTTAGGGTTCCAAATAACGGATATTTAAAAAAAAAAGAATGAGCAAAATAAAATCCAGAGAGTAGACCGGCTGTAAATTGTGGTAGTGAAATAAATTTTAAAATGAAAGACATTCTCTTTATACATCTTTATGTTCTCCCTTATTGCTATACAAACTCTGCAATGAGACAAAAAAGCATTTTTTTTTTTTTACCAGAGTGTAAGGTCATTGACTAAACAGTTAAGGAACTGTTTGTACAGAGGGTCAAGGTAACAAGAAAACCCTCCATCTATCCATCCACTGTCTCTGCCTGTCTTCTCCATTTTAGGGTCACTTACCCTTCAACACATCTGATGCTGAAGCTTACATAATTTGATCATCAGCTAGGCAGAGCTTTTTTTCCATCAGTTGAAAACTCCCCAACATTACCAACTTTAACACACTGTAAATGACACACAAAAGAATAAATACTCACACTACTCAAATGTTGCTGCATTGTTCCACTAACAGCTCAGTTTAGAGCTACACTACGCAGACTCTCTGTCTGCCCTTAAGAAGATTCATTCACTTCAGGAAAGCAGATCATTGAATATGATTCAAGTGATGGTAGTCCAATCTTTTTTTCTGACAGTATATCCTGACAGAAAACACTGGATTTTACCTCTTTGATACCAATAAAAACCCACTAAGTTCAAAACGGTTCCATCACTGGTGACTTGATATTCTTCAAAATCCCCTAAGGCCCCTGTCCACATATGGACACATATCAGAACTGATAGTTTTTTTCCCCTGCTGTTTTTGCTTTACTTGTTCAAATGCAGAGTAGTTGAAGGACAAAAAAAACAAAAAAACAAAAAACAAAAAAAACAACAACAAAAAAAACGATTTATTAGAACACTTTCCAAAGTGAAGGATTTTAAAATCAGTTTGAAGTGTATCCATATGGACTAGAAATACAGAAATTTTTAGATATGGTAAAGTAGAAGCCAGTTTCCTGCACGCCCATTACCGCTTTCCACCCTAAAAACCAATAAGCATGGTGTGATTGAATGAGTTTTCCACGCTTGTCTCCCTTTGCTCTGACTCTTTTTCCATTAATTTCAACCAGGAGCTGGAAAGCTGAGTAAAAAATAAATAAAAACTAAATATTCTCAAAGAAAAGAAAACTGCAAATATTTTGGGAAAATCTTTCACCTTTACTTTAATTGCATTTCGATAATGTGGATTTCTTTTTATCTTGATTCCAATGGGATGTCAACTCCTACCAGCAAACATTGGTCTGAGTATTTTTGTTTCTAATGCCAGGGATGAAGATTTGGATCTTTATGCAGATCTCATCAGAAGTTATGCAAAGATTGCAGTAAAAAAAAAGTGATGTATGCACCTGAATTTGTACTTTATGAAAATCTTTTTGATTTTCATACATCAAAAAAAATTATGTAAATGTGAAAAGCATATGTCATGAATAGATTGTTTCTGAAATTAAAATATGGTAAAGCAATAAATTTCAGACAAAATGTAGTGGTGGGACATGACTAACATATCATGTTTGCATTTTATTCATATAGCAATAGTTTACATTAAATTCAAATAAATTTAGTCTGATGATTGAGTCTACGACTAGACTCATGAACTTAAGTCACGTCAGACGCAGACTTATTACCTGAAGGCCTTGTACTGGTCTGCTATCATAGCTAAAGTTAGCTAATGTTAGCTAACATTAGCTCACAGGAGCTAATGTTAGCTCCTGAGCTTTTACTTAGCGGTAGCAGAACATTACTGCCACCTACAGGTTGGAGAATGTGCATCTACGTTACTGATGTACCCACCTTAGGGCAGTGAGAGGTGTATGATTGAATGCTGGAATTTTTATAAGATGAAAAATTTAAAAAAAATTATTAAATTTGTTTCTTTTTTTAACAGAAACGTTAAGACTACAACTAACATCTCAGTAAACATTCACTTATACTAATTCAGCTGTTTGTAATCACATTTTAATGCTCCAATTGATAGATTCAAACTTTTTCACATGCTGCTTCAAGACATTTTCCTTCTCACAACCATGAAACAATAATGGCTGTGGCATTCCACAGAATACTGTATTCTGTCAAGTTTACCTTACCAGCGAACTTGTGTTTTTGCACTAAGTTGTTTTAAACATTAAGCCCCCCCACACACACACACATTAAAGAATCAACGGGAAAAATGCGGCTTCTGCATAGATCTGCAGATACATATTTTATGCAGTAGATATCCAGGTCATTAAGCAACATTTTGACACCTCCGTTATTTACTACCCCAAGTGGTTTCCTACCTCGTTTAATCAGACTTCACCTAAACCTGCTGACTCAGAGAGACACTTCTTTCTTTCAGCTCTTCCTGTGTTTGTCTCCTCAGCTTCATCCACTTTTCTCCTTCTCACTTTGTTTACCTGCTCTTATGTGATTTTTTGGTTGTTTTTTTATTCTTTTTTGCATCCACTTCTGCAGCGTCTGGGCTCAGTGGGACAGAGACACTGATCAGCTGGATCACTGTGTTCCCAACGGGGACGGGCTTCAACTAGTTTCCAGTGCAACTACTTTAACACATAAAAAACAGATAAAACTAACTTAAAAGTTGGTTTTCAGTAAGATATATGAGATTGTTTTTAGTAATTAATTCTTGAATATGTACTACAAATCTGGAACAAAGTTCCAGAAAACATTAAAACAGCTGAAACACTGAGGTCCTTTAGATTAAAACTAAAATCTACCTGTTTAGAATGACCTTTGAACTCTAATAAATGGAACACTGATGAACATATTTGATGTGTATTGATGATTTTAACAATGGCACTCAACAAAACGCAATGTATATTACTGGTTTCAAAATTGTTGACAGTATAATGTGCTTATGATGTTTTTATGTTTTCACAATGTAAAACACTTCGAACTGTCATGCTGCTGAATGTGCTATATAAATAAACTAGATTGACTGATTGAATATAGATTTAAAAGTACTAGTTCCACTGGCAGATCTTCTCACTTGTAGCAATACATGTTTCATGTTTTAAGTGAAAAACTACCAGTGGAACTAGCATTTGTGTATCAATATAAACAGTAACTAAAGTCAAAATAAGCTTTTTTTATCTTGCTGAAATATTTATTTTAAGTTGTTTAAATTCTGTATTAATTCAATATATTTGCACTAGAAACTAGACAAAAACACTTGGTAAGATTTTGTATGTTTGCAAAGGAGTTTCAAAGAGAAGTATTTTTATCACCAACTGCACACAGTAAATGCATTTAATCTTTTTTTTTTCTAATTTATTGATATTTATTTATGCTCTCTCACTGGAAAACCAGTAACAGACAGTTTTAATAGCTGTTAAAACTTTTTGTTATTGTAATGAATCAAAATTCTCACCATGATAAGAAATTCTTCACAATAAACAATGTGCTAAATGCCCACCCGTAGTCTGGAACAGTGGTGAAATGATCCTGTGAGCAGGACCTGTTATCACAGCGGTCAGGTGAGTGTGTTTTTCATCTTCTCCATCTCCATCTTCTCCTCTATTGGAGAGTGATATATTAAACAGCCAAAGTGCAGTACAATGTTTTTTTTTTTTTTTTTTTGCCTCAAAAGAGGTTTACCTTCGATTTTCTCTGCTGGGAAAAGCTCACTTGAGGCAGTGGGGGTGTGTAGAGGGAATGATGTGTGAAGGAGAGCAAGAAGCCGCTCAGTAGAAGTTGTCTTTAAAGGAAGGATCTGAGTTGGGATGATTCAAATGAAGAAAAATGTGGGAAAAGGGGGCAGATAGAAGGGGAGAAAGCGACGATGTGAAGTGCTGACAGCTGTGTTTGGTGCAGTTGGATTGCGGGGTCAGGAACACACATATACACACACACGCACACACGCAAACATTCACATATCTGAGCGCCGCCTCGCCCTGTGAAACTTGTGATGTTCTTTCAGGCAGCAGCTCGCCACGAGAGGAAAAGTAAAATCACAAAAGGTTTACAAAAGCTACCCCATCCTTACACACATTTGTCCTCCACACACATTTACCCTTCTGTCCTCACACACAGACACACACATGCACGCACACACAGACAGGGATAAGTCATGAGGAAATGAATGCCCATGTTTTGTGGGACCACCTGTTCATCCTGGATACAAGTCTGAGAACCCAGTAAGGGTTAACCCTTCATGTGAGCCAGAGCCAGGACTGTGTGTGTGTGTGTGTGTGTGCGTGCGTGCGTGCGTGCGTGCGTGCGTGCGTGCGTGCGTGTGTGTTTATGTATGTGTGTGAAATCCAGGTATTACTTGTACCGTCAGGGAAGTGAATTTGGGTGAGCATGTGTGTGAGCGGGTGTCTGTGCTGGCGCCGCCCCATCTACAGCGTGCCCCCATGAGTGGCAGACTGGCTCAGGCTGTCCGGCTGGGACGGAACAGACCCCACTGCTGGACCACCTCCCAAGCGACAAACACACACACTCACACACGCACGCATAATCCGACGGGCTTTCTAGGGAGACAGCGTCTTCCCTCTGCTTTGGGTGCTTTTCCAAAAAGAAGGGAGGAAGAATGTGAAAACAAAAAAGGGGATTTAGAGTTTAATAAAAACAAAAAGAAACCTCAGCTAAATGTTCACCTGCTAATGCGTCCACTCCAGACTATCTCTGATTTAAACTGCAGAGTTTTGACACTTTTTTTTTTTTTTTTCCATAATTACATACTTTTCCAGACTTAAGTTTCCTGACATGTTTGGCTTGATATTCATCCCATTAAACACAAATAGTTGTGATAAATTTGTTCGTTAGGCAGTATGTTTTAAATGTCAGCTGCAAACACAATATTTAAAAAAAAAATCCAATGGCTACAGAAATATGAGCAAAAATGCAATAGGGAGCAACGGTTGAAAAAATTGTCACCTGTTTTCAGAAAGTGTTCATGGTCTAAAAATCTGATTGGTTTCACAGTCAGTAATTCAAAAACCAATACAGCTATGCCAAGACTGTTAAAGCTAACACTTGTAGTGTTGATTATGTTCAACTCTAACATTTAATCCCTGTGATAAAACTCAGTCTCTCATTTTCTCCTCAGATCATTTAGTAGCACAAAGAATGAAGCGTGTTTTGTTTTTCTTACGCTTATTTTCCTACTTATCCAGATAGGAGAATAATAAATGCCGTACATTCAAAATTAAATAGAAAGTGTACTATTAAAGACTTTTTTCCTTATATTTAAACATTTCTGAAAGCAAAAAACATCATCCACAAATCTTCAACACATTAACTGTTTTAAGACAGTAAGCTAATTAGGAAATGTAGAAGTGGCAAATAATAAAAAGAATACAAATGCTTCAATAATTTTTCCCAAAATAATTTTAAAGTGACTGAGCTGGAAATTGCTTAGCATGCTACAAATTGCTTTCATTTTGGATTTTTCAGATATAGCTCATTCAAAACCAGGGTGATGTTTGGTGAAGTCCATTAAAACATCACAGCCTTCAAGATATTCAGATGAGGCCCATAGTGGACAGAAATTAAAACTAGGTATTGTTATTAAAATTAATTTTATGAAATGAAAATTCTCTTCAAAACATGTTAGGTAGATTTGGAGTAAAATAAGTTTGATTCTATTCTCTGGCATTGGAGTAGCTTTATGTTGACAAAAAAAAGTCAATTAAAAATGTTTTATAAATTTATTATTTTGTTTTTCTGTGGGTTTGCCCTGACAATACCCAAAATGAAGGTGAATTCCACTGTCTGAATCTTAGCTGAATGCAACATCTCCAGTTGTCATTCTAAAAGCAACAGTCAGCTCATCTTAAAAGGTTAAGCTGCTCTGAAGAATGCTGTTTGAATCAAAGACTGAGATATTAACCTATTTAATTAAAGCTTGTAGGGGTGCGAGAGCAGTCAGATATTTCTTCTTTAATTGGCAACATTCTGGCAAGGCGCTTTCCACTTGCTGTTAGCATGTTAGCTTCAGGTAAGTGTTTTATTTTCCACAGCTCAGTGAGACTTGGCTTGGCTTTCCACGTTCCTAAATGTTTTCCACCATAATGGTTATGTGGTACCAGGTCGTTTTTAAAACATGCTTCACTTAGGTTTCAAGACTGAGCTAAAAATACAACGTCAGAAAACTGTCAGTTCTTCAGAGCCATAAGGTCTCACAGTTTGGATTTAATTTGGTAATCTCAAGATTAAAATCTAAAACCACTGATCAAACATTAACTTTTTCTGTAAACCATTACTCATATGAAGAAAAAAAAAGACATTCCAATGCTTTTAGGAATTAGGACCACCTTATAAAAAGACACATCAAAATCTGGCCATGGGGAGGGATTCTTGGCAAAATTCTTTACTAAAAGTAAAATGTACTTCTGGCCTGAAGGTGTTGGGATCTTCAACAGTGTGGCACTCATGACCCATACAGGAGCTACGAGTGTGAGAGGCACACACCCAATTCTGACCTGCAGACACACACCCACACACATATTTGCATCCACACAAACCACTTTGGATCATGAATCTCATCATTCTCCTAAGTGTCTGAAAACATGCAAGTGCCATTACTAACCCACCACCACCTCACCCCCCCCCACCACCCTGCCCCAACAAATAATCACCTAGAAGGAGGAAACAAGAACGAGGAGAGAGAGAGAGAGAAAAAAAGCAATCTTGCCTTTCAAACGAAAAGGGGAAAATGTTTTAAGGGGCAATGAATTTTGTGGAGCTGAATAGGATGTTGGTACATGTTTTACTAAAGGAAATATAATGGCAGACTATTATTAGATCACATTAATCACGAGTGTGCCAAAGGCAGTGACAGCCGTGCTGAAAAGGATTGAAAACGCTGGTAATGGATATAAATTACCCATTGTGTGATAAAAGGATTTTTTCTTCACTAAGAAGGTAAAAAGGAATAAAACACTAAGAGAGCCACTAAACGCTGCTGTGTGTACATATTTATGTGTGTGCATGTGTGTGTGTGTGTGCGCGTGGGTATGTGTGTGTGTGTGAGTGTGAGTGTCCTGCCTCTCATGTGTGCATGTGTGTGTGTGTGTGTGTGTGTGTGTGTGTGAGCAACATGTAATAACACAGGGTTATCAGTGAGGATTAAAAATTTTTAAGGGAATCAGATAGTGACAGTGAGGCCTCGCATTAAAGCCACCAGTGACAGAATGGAAGTGAGGATTAAAAACAGATTAAACTGGTTTGTAGTGATGGAGATGAAAGGAAGGAGGACGAGAAGGAGGGGTGAGAGGGGAGAGAGAGAGAGAGAGGGAGCTTTGACAGAGGTCTGTCAGGCTTTTGGCATGGTGATAATGAGTCACATCTTCCATGCACTGTTATTTATTGTTGCCTTGGCTCACAAACAAAAGATCAATAATTTTGAGCAAATCTAATGTTGTCCTCGATGCTAATGCGCTCGTCCATCACATCTGCCATCTTCACCAAGGAGATGGACTGATTCCCTGTTTATTTGGAGATCAAATGCAATCAGATCACATGTCTCTAATAACAGAGAGGAAGCAGTCTCCTGTGTGAACACGCGAGGCGCCTCGTATCGCCGTCCACGCGTGCGCTTATACATCCGTGTGTCATGGACGCGCAAATGATTATGTATGGTGAGAGAGGCCAACGGGTTGCCACGCCACTTTTTGGCATCAATCTTCATTTCTACCTCAGACTTTGCCGGTGAAAGATGAAGAGTGTCAGCGGCCTGTCCCCCGACAACACAGGAGGCGCATGAGCATCCGTCAAAGGCGGCGCGCCCGATGCTCACCGGTTAGCCCTGCAGCACAGAGAGAGATAAGAAGACAGCAGATCCTTCACTGACAACTAGCCCTGGGTGAGACACTTTCCAGCCACCTGAACTCAATCAGGCCCCGGCGGAGGCAAGCGTTTGGTTGTTTCATTTCATCTCCATCCCCTCGCTCACTCAAGGTGTGTTTGATTCATCTCGCAGAGCCGCGTGCGTGAACACAAATCACATTTGGAATCTGGAGTCCCTTTTGCTTTTGTTAGCTACTCGTTTTTGATTCTGCTCAACCAATTTAGCTAAAGATCCCAGCACACTCTGATATTACCTCTTCAGTTCGACTCTTTGTGTGTCATTTGGACCAACTCGGTTGCTCACTGCCTGCACCGATTCATTCGGGACCGTCTCAGTTCCTCTTGGCACGCCGAAAACACCCCCGCCCCGCGACAATATGTAGAGCTACGATGCTAAGGTCCGTGGCAGGTGGATACACTAAGCTTCTTCTCCTACTCCCTGGGTGAGGTGTGAGGAGCAAAACAATGACAGACAAAGGTCACCAAACCCACAACTCCTCACCCGCTGAGGGGCTGACCTGCCAAATGCACCCCTGAGGCACGGGGCAAAAAAAGCAAGATTAAAAAAAAAAAAAAAAAAAAAGCTTTTGAGTAAACGGTTAAAGAAAGAACTAAAGATCCAGAAAGACCAAAGACATATAGAGAAAAAGGAACCTATCCAAGCTTTATAACATTTGATTGAAACCTGTCTCAAATTAAGATAAAGAGGGAATTTTCTTTTATTCTCATAAAAGCAAAAAGATTTCCATGGAGGCATAGAAGAGCACAATGGGAATTATGGTTCTTCACACTGTAAAAACACAAAATCTTGCCAAGTATTTTTGGTCTAGTTTCTAGTGCAAATATCTTTGTACACTTGAAATAAGACAAACTAACTTACAAGTAACTTTTGAATGAGAAATAGGAGCTTGATTAATGTCAATAATTTCTTAATACTGATGACAAAGTTCTAGTTCCACTGGGAGATTATTTCATACCAGCTGATTTAACTTCCTGTATTTGGTAAATTACAGGAAGTTAATTGACCAGATATGATTAAAAAAATTGTGTTAAAGCTTCAAAATCAGTGATGAATTAGATCTATATGTGTATTTGAATTTATTCAAACACCAAAGGGCTTTAAACATAGAAAGTGCTTTTTATTGGGTGATATTAGATTATTCAAAGTTTCATCTTTAAAAACATAAATAATAAGGGCTTCATATTATATATAATTGTCATGCTTGCATGTGCACTTTATACCTATATGCATTACTTTTAATTGTTTTAAGTCTGGATATTTTTTCTGACATACAGAAAAATGGCAAACCTGGATATCTGGAATATGAATAAACAGATGTTTATTGTTTTGGGGGTAAAATGTCATTTAGATTAAGTGAATCAAAAGATTAATGGAAAACAGAAACAGTCATTAGACATAGTGCTGCAGTCGTGGTGTGTTTTGGTTGCACTCATTTGTGTCTGGCTGGTTTCTAGTGTTTTAATGTGTTTTCCAAATCTACTCTCATTACCTTCAAACTCGTTACTTTCCTCCGACAACTTTCTCCAAAATTACACATTTTATTGAAGATTTATTCAATTCACTTTCCTATTTTCAATAAATTAATTATTCCACTAATTTTAGTGCATTATCAGTAAAAAAAAAAACAAAAAAACCCTCTTCAAATTTAAGATGGGCAGGAAGAGAATAAATTATATATCCTGACAACCATTCTATAGAATTTTTCACAGATCGCACTCATGTATAGAAAAAATCAACTGCAAGCAATATCATTGACTTTACATAATATAATCAGTTAGATATAGAGCTCCTTATATTGAATCCAGTAGTAAAAATATTTCACATCATTATGCAGATCATTCCATGGTTTACCTCAGGTAGTGCATCAAACATCTCGCTTAATGTAGTTCCTCCAGCCTCTGTCATCACATCACTGATCTTAATGCAAAAAAAGTTAAAATGCTTCTACTGTAATAATCTTTTTCTCCGTGGTTTTGGGGTTTGTTAGTCAGACAATACTCTTAATGTTATGTTAACGTAATTTGTCTGGTTTTCACTAGGCACCTTTTTCCTGGAAAGTGTGAGAGAAGACAGTGCTTCATACAGCAGGTCAGGACATTGGCAGGTGGAGTAATAAAGCCTTGACATAAGGCTGTGACCAGGGAGGCACACCATGACCCATGGCGACCCAAGGCACCTCCCAACTGCACCTAATTCTCTCCCTCACTGTGCCTTTCTTTCCCACTGTTGGCATACCCAGACACCTACAAGCATGGCAGACTTCCTCCATGTTCAGAGCGGTGTAAGGGCACAGCGAAAGGTCAAGGTTCTTGGAAGCTATACAAGAACGAACAACAGTGAGCTGTTGTCCACAATTCCTTGGATTTTTTTTCTTCTGTTTTTTGTAGTAAAGAGCTCTGTCGTAGAGATGCAAATACTTCTTGTTTTGAAGCGATTTCCACTGAGGAGCCTTTTTTCCATGAGTGGGTCCTTGCATGGTGACAGCAGCCATTAGTAACAGTCCTAAAATTATTTGTTCTTCTCTTACAACATTTGCTTACATGACGTAGTTATAGTAAAAATGCTAATGCGCGGAAGAATATGCAGCGTCAGTGACAGTCATACACACCCGTGGGTTTGTGACAGGATGATGCTGGTTTGTAAAAACCTTCAAGATGTCACTGATTCAGCCAAAGTCACAGTGTTGAACACAGAGTTAGTCAGACAGCTCTGATCTGTTGCATAAAATGTAGCAGAACTGTGGAACCAGCAACTTCACTAATGGGAGTTCTTAAGAGAGGTCGATCAAAATAACTAAGATATTTCACCTTAACTCTCCTAAATATATTTAAATCATTTGTTGTATTATCTGGAACAATTAATTAATCATTTGCAGCACTTTGAACAACTTGGGTTTTTTAAAGTGACTCTTATGAGAGATCTCATTTGTTTGTTTGGGTCATTGTGGTGCCTAGAAATTCCTTATTCTAAAGAATATGCCAAAGCTTCAAAAAGCACCAGGCTACCTGTTTGAAGGGGATTGCACAGATCTACAGGACTCTCAATATGATTTGTTTTTCACAAACAAGTTTAGTATGACAATAATTACACAGGATATGCTTTTTTTTCAGTACGCTACAGTAAATTTCTACCAAACTTTATTGAATAAGCAACAACTAGTTAAGGAGAATAGGTGGAGACCTTTTAAAAAAATCTAACCCTGGTGGTTTAGGAAAGGAGACCACTATGGGAAATACAAAATTTATTTCCAGTTCCAGAAATTCAGATTTTCTAAACACACTGAACTGCAGGGCCAAACTCATCGGATCATGGACAGCCCTGTTGGCTCACATCCCGTAGTCAGTGTGGTTCCATCAGCCGGCTTGTAAGCAGACACTTAAAACAACAGACAGAAGCAAAAAATAAAAAGAGAGAAAAAAAAGTGACTCGCCCAAGTTGCCTTGTACTGCAAGACACATAAAAGGCAGCAGCATTTTGGGCTGAGGAAACACGTGGAGACAAAGCATCAACACACCACTGGTGTCATCCACTTCAGACTGACAGCAGCCAGCGTTGCCTATCAGTGCATCCGTATCTTACTGAACCGACAGCTCAAACGAAGCAGTCTGGGGGTGAGACGAGACTGACACTGCAACAGAGGCTTTCCGTTCCCGCTGCTTTTCATAGCCTGAGTATTGCCCTTGGGATTCCACCGCACTTAAGAATCATGTCAAAGCTTTTAACAGCGCATGACGTCTCCCTCAGCCACCGCTGTCATGTTCCCTCTGCTACTCACTTACACCCCCAGCGTACCCTCCTTCGCTTCCCCAAGCTTCTCTTGACTTGAACAAGAGACTTTCTCCCTGAACTTTTTAAGTTGTCATTTTTTCAAGCACACATATCAAAGCTGAGAGTAAAGCGGGAGTTTGGGGGGAGACAGATGTTTCTCTTATGCCTTTTTTTCCGCTATAGTACAATAAAATTGTGGAAAAGGCAAAGAGAGAACGGGACGAAGAACAGAGCAGGAAAACATTGGCAGAGATCTTTGTGCAATCCACATCCTTTCTCCACTTTCAACGACTAGCAGTACATCATTTGTATTGATGCAATATTAAATTTCAATATTGCATGTCAAAAGGTACAAAATGATAGATCATAGCCCAGCTAAATGAATTATTAAAGGCCTAAGTTGGCTATGCTATCGGCTTCTCTTACAATCAGCTGTGTCAGAGGAGTGCAGTTGGTGATACTGGCAGCATTTCAAAGCTTTGTCATTTTTCTTTCTAGTCGCATTCCGGCTTTCTTAATCTAGATTTCTGTCATTTATTAATGTTCCCAAAGAGCTAAAACCCACAGATCTTCTCATCCTCATAATCAAAGGCTCAACTCACATCTTCTAATTTCTCTAAAAAAATTGTTTTAAATAATGAATAAAGTTATAATTAAATATTCAATACTGAACATAAGATAAGGCCAAGAAAATATTTTGTCTTTGTTAGATATGTTAAGAGCGCAGACAATGAGGACACAGCAGCCATTTCTGTGGCAGTCACTATGTGTGAGATGATTTATGTGAGTTTATCTCCAGATTCTGTTTGATGGAGTGACTCCTTGACAACCCAGTGCCTGCAATAATGTTGTTTTTTACCTGACCTATTGGTCAATTTTAATTCATGACAGCTTCCATGGTTTGTCAAGATGCAGTTGATGGGAAAAGAATGTAACGGAGAAGAAACAAGGAAAGGTTAGAGAGTATCTTAGCTGTTACAATGAGCAACCTCTTCAGATGAAACTGTTGAAAATTAGACACTGTACAAAAAGAACTTTACATTTCCTCATATCTTGATTTTTGGACTTTTGTTGGACATCTTCCTGAAATGACCTGCAGTATTTCCCAAAGCTGCTGAACTGGAGCTACTTTAAGGAGTCAGAAGAGAGGAAGTCCGCCCTGGAGGCGTTATCTTAAGATGCTTTACAACCTGCTGAGTCGACAAAAGGATTTCCAAGTGATATGAAGGAAATGTTATTTCTCAAGACTGCCACTCTTTTATTTTAGGTTCAATAAGAGCTAATAAATGCCTCGTGTAATATAAATCCATGAATTATTGCATTCTATTCACCAAAACTCCCACAGACGTTGATCATATATTACTGTACAAAACAAACACAGATAAAAGATCCACTGCTTGTTTATGACGCAGGTTATTTTAAAATATAATTACACATTTTTAAATGTGTAATACATTACACTACAACTTAAACACATCAATGGTAAGATAAAGTAAATTATAATAACAATGGTATGAGCGTGCTGTCAGTTAATTATTGACTGATAGGTCACAGGAGGAATCAGTGCACTGCGTTCTAACAGGCCAAACTGCCTCTGCCTTACGTGTTTGTTTGAGAAGTATCCGGCTGCAGGTGTTCGTCTTGGGTCCCAACCACTCTTAATTCTTCAGAAATGATTTGCTTTTAAACTTTAACCTCTACATCTAAAACTTGACACCTAACATTAAGTTTTAGTTTAGAAATCTGAACTAAAATTCAGATTTCTAAAGCCTGTACATGATGACTTGTACAGGTTTTGCTTTGGACATAAAGAAACAAGAAAATGTTACAGATTGTGGTGCCAAGTCTTGAATGTCTACAACTATATATCACTTCTACATTCCCATCCTCACTTGTTGTGATGCTGGCAAACCTTGATTATCAGTTGATGGCCCTTTTCCACTGGCACCCGCTGGTGCCTGGACCTGCCTTCACTATGCTCAGTTTGGGTAGTTTTCCATTACAACTGAGTAACAGCATTAGTGGATGGTCATCATATAGCTGGACGGTCCCATTTTCCAAAAAGTAGTACAGTCTGTCTACTGTGCTGAAACCTCTGTTCAGTTTGTGGCTTTTACTCACTGTTTGTTTTTACAAATGGGGATTCAGATTATTAGATTGATTATCAATTATCAAGCCAATATTCCTCTAATATGTATAATATATTAGAGGAGTGGATAAAATTTTATCCAAATATAAAGATTTTTGCCTGCTTCAATGAGCATCTTTGAGTACTTAAAAAAAGCACTAAAAATAAAATGTATTTTTATTATAGTTATTAGAAACTAAATTTACTGAAAAAACAAAAAAACATACAGATCACTGAATAAAGAGAGCCTTCCAGGATAATTATGTTGGGTAAAAACCAGAAAAAGGATTACATCACCTGTGGCCTGAAAAAGCTAAAGCAGATCTTAAAATGCATAATTATATTTAAAAAAAATCTTATAATCCTAAACAGAAAAGCAGTTTAATATGGAGTTTTGTGACCAGAATCATTACTAACAATAGCTGATCTCTAAAAATTGCAAAATAACTCTGACTTTAGGTTTGAATCCTGAATATTCAGCTGTAACAGTTAGGCTTGTAGATAAAACATATATGCAGTTGAGAAGGGCCTCGCTACAGTAGACCTGATCTCTGTACAACTGTTCCACTGTTCCACTGCTAGTGTGATGTCCTAAATCCCTCACCCCCGAGAGGTTTTAATTGCAGGGTCCAGATTGCCAGGGATGGTCAGGGCCTAGCGACCCCCATGAGAAGTCACAGTCTCCATTTAGCTTCCAGATCCTGTGCAAACCAACACAGGGCCCCCGTGTTATCGTGCGAGCACTGGCTGGCAAAAATTCAATTTTCATCCCCCTTTTGTATGCAAGCCTGCTGTCTTGCCCTAACGATGTTCTGCCGACAGAACCCCCCTCACACACACACACACACACACACACACACAAACACACATATGCACACTCACACATACCCACGCGCACGCACTCATCCACCCGTTCTCTTGCCTTCTCCCTTCAACAACAGAACACAGTGGAGTCGTTAGGACCCTCTCTTCATTACTTCAAAAAACCAATCATTAGACACCAGAGTATATACGTAATTAGAAAATCACTTCCTTTGCAATCCCGGCTAAGTAGTTTACATACTGTAATTACAGGGACAAAATCAATTTTTAATCATTTCACTGATTGGGCTCATCAGCTCAGTAGGAACATTGTATCCTGCTTGTTGTGCGAAACAACATCTGGGCTAAAACAATTACCCTTTTGTGTTCTAGAGCGTTTCTGAAAATGCCTTGCTGCCTCTTCCCCCCACACCGCGGACTCCCTATTCTAACTCTATTCATTTTAGAACATCTTTTCCCTTTTGTCTTTGTCTTCCAATCCCTTCTTCCCCTGCTTGGCTCCCCCCCCCACCCACCACCCCTTTCCTTACCTCGTCTCAGTCTGTCTCTTGCACTCCCTGCCCTTGACTTGGACATGGAGGATCACATTTAAAGCTTTATAAATCAATACGCTATAATAAGCTGCTCTTGACAGAGCAAGCAAGAAAGGAGGGGTAAAAAAAACAGCAAAAAAAAACATATTGCTTTTTTAACGCCTCTTTTGTTTTTGATTGTCATGGCCTTGCTGTTCTCATTGACATTTTCTTCACAGTGTTGTGAAGAACACTGTTCAGCATAAGTTGAGCAGAAATATTGCCGTGTTATGCTATATGTAAACTGAATGTGTGGTCTGGGGCCGGTTTTGTGTGAAATGTGAAAAAGGGCTAACTGTCTTCATTTTTGAAATAAAGCGGTCCAAGTTGAAAGTATTTCTTTTGTGCTAACATGTTTCACCCTCCAATGGTTTCTAAAATGCTTTACATTCTTGTCTGAGAGCGGGGCCCAATCGATCCACATTAGTCTGAACTCCCTCTCTCTCACTTTGAAAACTCCGGAAATCAGATTTCTGATGAAGTGTGTGTGTATGTGTGTGGGGTGGGGGTGGGGATGGGGAATCCGTTAATGCATTGATCCCTATATGCAAATCACATTTGCTTTTATTTTTTTGCCAATCAATAGTATTAATTAACGGCTTCGTTTTAACAGCACCCCGCAATCCCTTTGGACGCCGCCGTCAACTTCAGAAATCACCTTTACCCCAAAAACCCTCCTCTGCCCCCCTGTATCCCTCTCCAGCCCCCCATAAGTCCCTCAGTAGCCATGGAAATGAACGGTACATGGCAAGGGCCATAAATCAGGAAATTCAATTTGACCATGAGCTCCAGTAGTAACAGTAAAATATGAGTGCTAACACAGCACACAAGTAGATCATTCCTTACTGGTCATTAAATTGCTTATTTTACGACAAAAAAAAAAGTTTCACAACTTAATTTATGGAACATGTCAAGAGGCATAATATTCAGCCGGCAAAAACGTTCAGATTTCTTCTTTTGCCCAAGTGAAGCCTGTCAGAGATAAAAAATTAGTAACTGAGAACCCTCTGCAATGAAAATAAACAGTTTACCTGAGAGATGACATGTTAGAACTGCAACCCCCACCTTTTTTTCCCTTTTGTTTTTTTTTTACAAGATCAAACTCAGATCAGACTAAAAATCTTGTCACAGATTTTTAGTTGGATTGAGGTGTGGGATTTGATTAGGCCATTCTAACACATGGGGATACATTGCCTTAAAATGTTCCATTGTTGCTCTGGCTATAAATTTAGGATCAGTGTTCTGCTGGAAGATGAATCTTTTGGAGGATTACTTTCAGCTATAATTATCAGTTGGAGATGACAAGTGAAAACTAGTACTTAGAACTACAATGCATCTCTCCTCTTGTGGTTAATGTTTAATGTACATTATCCCTGATATGCATTTTAAAAATTGTAAAAGTTTGATACGATTCGCTGTCCTCACTAGGCTTGTCAATAAAATTTTGGGGGGATGATTATTGTCATTTTGAGACCATTAATGGCATATTAATGCAAGTACATCCCCTCAAAGATAAAAAAAAATGTGCTAATTTCAAAAGAACATTTAAGACTGGAACAGGAAATATTTTAAATATCCAAAATAAATAAACAAAACAACTAAGATAATAATATTTAAAATGGATTAATAAGTCTCTTGTAACTACAATTGCATTTCAAGAAATATTAATTATTCAGCTTAGACGGGAAAAACAGGCAAAGTGCCAGTTAGGACTTTTATGAAAAAAGTGTCATTTTTCTTTTGGTTTACATTTATGCACTGATTTTTGCGGGTGTTCATCACATAAAATCCTGATAACATACATAAAAGATTTGTGGCTGCAACATGAGAAATTGCAAAAAAGCTCAATAGAAAACAATAAATGCAACAATACATTTGAAAAGAGTTGAATCCTTCTGTAAACCCACTTCTGTGAATATGATAACTTCCATTATTTTTGAACAATGCTTGAACTTTAAAGTTGTGTATCAGTTATCCTTACATTTATTTCTATTCTCAAGTGGAATATTTTTGGTGGATGATGTCTTTTAAGAGAAAGGAATGTGTTAATGGATAAACGTAGTCATCAGACACCTGACTGCCCTGTGTGTTCATGTTTGTGCACACATGAGAGCGCTGGTGGGGTGGGGCGTGTGGGGGTTGTTAACCAGCCTGGCCTAGCTGCTCCTGCCAGGATGCTGGTGTGTGGGATTAATAATAAACGCTTTTTGAAATTAATTATTATGCCTAAAATGCTCTTTTGTGATTTGCTTTGAAGAGCATGTGTGTGCGGATGTATGTGTGTAAAAAGGGATGACGAGGGGGTGGGGCGGTCGAGGGGTGGCTCGCTTGCTCATTTGGAGAGCTTTTCCAATTATACAATTAGTCTGGAATGTAGGCCAGCAGTTCCTTGTGGTCCCCGACCCCGCATCGTAAGTGCCCTCACTTAACTTTTTTTTTTTTTTTATCCATTTGTTTGCCTGTAGAAAATGTGTTAACAGTGTTTTAAAAAGTGAAGGTTTTTGAAGGCGAAGAACGTTCCGCATGCGGGGAGAGGAGACGGGGATGGCTGATGGAGGAGTGCGTCATGGTAGACGCTGCCAAGCTACAGCCTCAGCCATGAATGGGGTTACGTGTGAAAACCGATGGCCATGCACTGATACAGTACACAAAGCCATCGGGTTGGGGGCCTCTCTGGTCAAATACTGTTTGTTGTGTTGTTTCGCCCAGCAAATCCAAAGACTTCTCCGGACCACCACCACTTTGTGAAGATGGCCGTGTTAGCTGGTCTGGAAGCGAACACAAACACAGCACAATGCTAACTACTGTTGCCTCCCTTTCATTTCCTCTACAATGAAGTGATATGATAAATGGATTTATGATGAAGAACAAATTGTTTTATAATTTGGCCCCTTTGTGAATGTCCCCTCGCTCCTGCCTGCCTGCTACCAAGTGTGCTGTACTGGGTTTAATATGAAGCAACAACAACAGCCAAGTGCCATCTGTTGGCATGCGGATTTTCTGTAATCTCTCTTTACTGATTACAACAATGAATACACAAACCTCTTAAATAATTATCCCGCAATGTAACAAAAAAAAGGCTAAATAATTATAATCATTAACTCCCACCAAGTCTGCCACTCCTCCAGCAAATGAAGGCTGTCAGAGAGGGAGGAAGAGATAAAAAGAGAAACTGAGCGAGAACGGGAGGGTTTTCTTATGCCAAACATGTCTTAATATACCGACGGCTTAAAGAGAACACAGAAGTGACTAATTTAACCCAAAGAACTAATAAAAACAGACCTATCTCCTTCATAATAACCATGCATTTTGTTTTACTTTGTAATTTAGTTTATACAGAAATTTGAAATAGCAATAGTTTGATTCAGTTCATTTTCAGTTTTAACTCTTGACTGATGCTATTTTCATTTGATTTCAAAATACTTTTAAAGTTGGTCAATTCAAAGCTGGATATTTATATAATTTTTTTGTTTCCCATAAAAATAATATTTTCCTAATGTGAGAAGATTTATATACACACACACAAATTGTTTTGAATGGACTGAACTTTCCAACTTTGTAAGAGAAATATAAATATCATTTACTATCAAATAAGACTACAGATATTGACACACTGTGTAACAGGAATAAACCGATCATGTTTTAGGTCAGTTAGGATTCCCAAAATATTTCTATTTGCTAAATTCTAACAGAGAAAAAAACATCTTATTTTCTGAAAAATGCAGAGTTTAGAAATAAACCAAGATTATTAGCCTTTTAAAAATTTCAAGAAAGTTCAAATGATGTTGTCATGCATTTTGGAAGCTTCTGATGTTGATCTTGAACTAACTGGTGTAGTTTAGGACAACACCTCACACACACCACTTCCTTCTGTGACACCATGGAAAAATCAAAGGAGCTCAAGAAATCAGGTAAGATATTTGGAAGAGAATTGTAGACCTCAACAAGTTCGCTTCATCGTTGGGTGAAGTTTCTGGAAATGCTCAGGTATCAAATTGTTCAGGAAGAGACAGGTTCTGTGTCCAAGACATGAATGTCTGTACCCACTTAACCATGAAGGGGCTGATCATTGGGTGAGAGGTCGCTGGTCCCAGGAAGAAACCATTTATCCAAATTAATAGAAAAAAAGTCAGATTATAAGATTACCATTCTTGGTAAAATGACTCTTTGGTTAGAAGGACAAAAAGCATTATATACAAAAGGGGAAAAGTTTGCAAGCCTGAGATCATAATCCCAATGTAAGTATAGAAAAGGAAGAACCATTTTGCACTTCACAGAACTGATGGACTTCACAAAGTAGATGGCAGCATAAGGAGACATTATGTGAAATTATTGAAGTAACATTTAAGACATCAGCAAGGAAGAACCATGGGGTCTTTCAGTGACCAGATGTAGACCACAGAATTACCCAAAAGATGGCTTAGATAACAATTACCATGTTTTGGAATAGTCATTACATTCCATCGAGAAATGGAGGGCAGAGCCAAAAAGGTATGTGTTAACAAAGTAGCCTAGTATAAACCAGATGGAGGACCTGGGTCAAAATTCCAACCAACTGTCCAACTCATACAATTTAAACAACAATTTCAACAAATAATAAAGGAATGTATGTTAACTTCTCAAAGAAAGTCAACATACATTAACATACAAAAATTATTAATCATAATTTTTGACATTTAGTGAAGATAAATAATTTTAGTAATTATAACTGACTGAAACTACAAAAGCTTAGTCAAATCCATTGTTACATATGGGGGCAAATTGGTTCTGTGTGTTTATATGGAGCATATGTAAATATCTGGTTTGAAGTGTAACCCAACTTTTTTTTAGTCAAAGACGCCTGAGACCACTTCTGATCTGGGCAAACCATAACTGACAGAATCTGGATGAGGGAGCATTACCAAATGGAAAAACTGAAAACTGTCCTATGGCTAATTTAAATGTTTCACATTTTAATGTTCAGTAAAAGAATAATAAGATCAGAAAAATTGCTCAAAATATCTAATTTATTTGAAAATGCAGAAACTATATTAAGGATGCAGAGAAAAAAGTATTTTTTTAAAAAGGCAGCCTGTCTTTTAATGAGTCTTCAAGGACTGGAGCGCCTGTTTACGCACCTCCCTCTATAAAAGTCCTCCAAGAGTGTGAGCGTCTGCAAGTTTGTGTGTCAGTGCTTTGTGTGAGAAATGGTGTGAGAATACGTCAAGGGTAGCATGTGTTAGCTCTGCTTCCAATATGAGATAAATCTGTGGCACATACCTCCAATATGACACAAGCCAAAACGCCATGACTCACCCATGCTATATTTGATTAATAAAACTACAGCAGGCAGAACCAACTCCTATGCAACAAACAAGTGCCAAGGCACACTTTAGATCAAGACATGTAGCAATATTTCTGCATATTTTAATGTTTAATGAGTGATTAAGAATATGGATTTCAGATATCTGTGTGGGATAGGAGTTTTTCACGTTAGTAACGCATCTGCAATGCAAACTTAATGTCATGATGGTTGTTATAAAGGTAATTTAAAATTTATAAAATAACATGAATTACATTTTACAGAACAAAAAATAATATGTCTTTTGAAAAGAACAGTTCGTTTTATCAGATGTGAATGCCAGCCTAACACCTAGCTACATTCCCTCAGACACCTAAACTCTATTTACAGAGATTCATTTTAAAACAAAAAAAAGAAAACACCAAAGTGAGAAGCCGAGTGATTAATAACATCATTGCAGAGAGGAATAAAGGATAACAGAAATGCAAACAAGAATGAAGTCCTAAAGAGTGTAAGAAAAGAAAGTGAGTGTAATTTCTATGGTGTGTGAATGACAGCAATGACGATGATGAGGATGATGATGATGATTGCCTGCTGATTACAAACAACCAGGTTGGATGAAGCTATTTAACTTCACAAAGCGGAGACGTCCCCTGACTTGTCATCCAACCTGCCATCACGGACACACACGTGCGGATCTGGAAGTATCCATCACGGTGAGGGATGGGGTGGACGCGCTCCTCCACCTCCACCAATAATGCTTTGCACCTGTTTGCCGTGTCACCTCTGCACGCTAATTGTCTCATGGAGGTACACTGCGTGGGAATGACAGAGATGTGGCTTTCTGACAGACCATGTGGGCGCATGTGGTTTTAGCGTGTGTTAAGGGGAGCGATGCCACACGTGTTAACGGTTGTGCAGGCTTGTCCGATGTGTTAGTGTGTGTATTACAACATTGTGGGGATGAGAAGGCTTATGTTGGTGTTCATTAATCTGATCTGTGAATGATGTCACACCAACTTAACCGCATTCCACACAAAATTTTGAAAACCAGTTGATTTTACTTGCTGTTGTTTCCAGTAACCTGCTACTAGGCTGCTTTTTGGAAGACCTGCTCGGAAAAGGAATTTCACATATATCTCAAGAACTAAAGACTTCTCCAGAGAATACTCTAGAGGTCTAAAAATCAGAATTAATGTTACTGAGTGAGAGTAAATTAATTTGGCATGCATCAGAGCATGAAAAAACCCCAATAACATTTCTGCCTAAATGTACTTTGTGATGTGAATGTCCCTTTGAAAGCCTGTAGTTACAATCCAAAACATCTACCATAACACAGTACAGGATCAGAATATTTCTCTACATCAAAATGTATCAATAAATGTGAAGCACAGAAGTTTCAGAGAGGGATTGGTCAACAAAAGCCCAGACAAACTTTCCATTCGAGCTATTTTAGCACAATTTGAAATGTATCAGTTTTTATTTATTTATTTATTTATTTTTTGTTTGTGTTATCCTTTTACCCTACCATACAAAATCATTCTACCAGGGGCAATTTCTGCAGTAAAATGCAATACAAAATACTGCAAAGAAAAACTACACCTCGGTGCATTCAGGGCTATGGATGTTATCATCTCTCAGGAGCCCATTGGCTAATTTGGCTGACATGTCAATCAAAGCATCAGGGCCAATAGAATCTAGAGGTGTTAGCAAAAATCAATTTTTTTCACCAAACCTATGTAAACTGTAAATTGAGGGAATGTAGTGTTGCTGGTTTCTATGCGGTTTGTGTGATACGGCCATGTTTTTGTCTTTAGGTTCTACTGTGTTTTTCTTCATCTAGTGTTGGAATTGGATCTTGTTGTGGTAGAGAATGGCATTTGTAATTTAGGTTAACCTTTTTCCCCATTATGTGAATATGCAATAAGCATATAATACATGCACACTGTATAGTCAAGTGTAAACATTGCATATAGATCATAGTAGATTGAATATCCACTATATTATACAGCATGTTTGGATTGATTTATTTGGTAGAAGTGTTACTGGGTACAGGTTAACATTGTAACAATTTATTTCTATGCATTAATTAATGATAGTAACATATTTGCATTTTACAAAGTTACACAGTACTATGTGTGTTTTATTGGCATTCCAATCAATAAAGGTAAAAATAAAACCAGAAATTCTACTTTCAATAGCTCTTATATGAGTGGCAGCCATTTTAGATTTTGAAATCAGGGTTAAAAAAAAAAAAAAAAAAAAAAAAACATAACATGTTTCTATTTGGAATCCGCTAAAGAAGTTTCATTTGATTCATTTCAAACTGCTACTTAGAAATGTTGGTTTCAGAAGATAAAACAAGTTATGAATCAGTTATAACTCAGTTTAAGTAAAGTTCCCAAGGAAATCATAATCACTTGGAATATTGAACCAGACTTTGGCGCTGTAGGGATATTTCTGATCACATTGGGGAAAAAGATCACATTTACATCCAAAGTTTTATTTGAGAATAAATTCTTAGACAAACAGCTAGCACAAATTAGCTTCTATTTTGCTTCCACAAAAATTGACACATCAAAATATTCTTCTGGTTGTGAAAGTTTAGGCGGAGTGTGTGTAACTTTTACACACTCCAAAGTGAGCCACTGACAGACCAAAACAGTGATAGGAAGATCCAGGAATTTATAATTACTAGTGTAAGTGAGAAGTATGGCACTGGTTATGAAGCCCATAGTTAATTTTCCCAGATAAAGTTTGGAATAAAAAACATAAGTGCACGGGTCTGTGAGTGTGACAGACACCTTTAATATCCTCCCGTTCCCCTTGATCAATGGGTGTGATCGTACCTGCACGGCTGCCTCTCCAGCGGATGCCGGATGTCAGGAAGAACGCAGACAGTTTCACAGAAGGTGGGACGACAAGAGCCTGTAAACACAGCACACATACCAGGAAATTCAGCGTCACCTGCATTTGAAGCTTGACAAGTTTGCAACACTGATGACAGAAGAAAAATACCCATTAAAAATTGTATTCTGAGTCTCTTCCCTGCAAACCCGCCTCACAGCTCGACTCGTTAGTCAAACTTATTGTGAAATCATTTCAACTTTTACAATCATTCTGCACATGTATCAACAATAAATACTTGTGTAAACCAGTGGTGAAGCTTTTTTTTTAAATACCTTCAAATCTTATTATCTATAATTTGGCCTTTTATACATCTGAAAAAGAGAAAAGCATAATAAATATGTGTAAGGCACATTTTAGATGTTGGATGTTCGTAGGAGACAGTCCTTGAGATCTTCTCAAAACCAGCATGAAGGAGTGCCTTCTGGTCTGAAAGTATTTGGTACACCTGGTTCAAGCGCCATGGTGCCAAAAATGAAAACAATGTTTCCTCAGACTGCATTGTGTGTCAGGATGGCAGGTTTCCGAGCACACCCTATAGGCTGAGGAGGAGTACAACGTTTTAGAAGCCTGGAGCTCACATTGTAGGGAAGTGAGTGACAACAAAGTGACAAGGCTTTGTCTGCAAGGCCAGGCCAAGGCAATCAATAACAGCTGCTGGCATGCAGTGCTGGATGTGCCACAATGTTCTGGGCAATCTATAGCAGTTTCACTGGGAACTGGTTTTAAAATTAATGCAGTGTCCATGTGAGGAACAACCCAGAGATCCAGCAAGACGATATGAAAATAGGCGGGAAGGCTGGCTTTTTAGGTCCTTTTTTTTTTGCTAAATATGCCTAAATATGCCTGCTAGCAAACACTGTGGTTATCCATGTAGACAACGGTCCAAACATCAGCTATCACATTCATTATATTCAATACAAATGTAAGCCATATCTTTCATTTTCTTTGTTGCAAACATTATTGAGTCAAATTAAGCACCAGTTATTTTCAATGAATTGTGAAATGACTATTTTCACAATTCTAGCTTGGTGTGTTTTTAAGCTTTACTAAGTTGAGAAATCTAAAATAAGGTGCTTTCACTTTGTTTCATGTGTAAGAAATCAAAATATCAATTTCTTTGCAGCTTACTAAACTGCTCCCTATTTACATTTCATTTTTTATGACATTTCAGAGGTTTGCATAAACCTGTTCAAGTTTTCCAAGATGAGAATGTGCACAGGCTTGGTTCTGCATAATTTTCAGAATGAACTTGTGCTGTTTCTTTCCTCAGAAGATCATCTGTCAGTCACACCGTTAGCAAAATGCCCGTGTTTTTTAGGGCCTCTTTTTTTGTTGTATTTAAGTCTCTGTCTGTGATCCATTAATATGGAGATGTTGCTAAATTTGGACCTCCAAAAAGAGGCTCAACCAAATCTCATGGATCTTTGAATGAGAAGAGGCAGCCAGGCATATACAGGCTGGCTCAGTCCTAGAAGAGCGGGGTGATGGCGGGGGTGAGGGGGCTGGACAGGGTGGGGGGACACAGATGTGGAGGGTCTGCAGGAGGGCCACCCAGATTTACCCACCACTACTTTTTCAATGGAGCGTCAAGAGGTAAAACTCACACTCATACACAGTGAACACACACCCTGCTCACACACAAAGCCGAGATGTTGCCTTAAGTCACAATCTAAATTGGCTCCCAGGGGCATACTGACTACCTTGTTCACCAAAGGCATTGTGTATGTTTTCTGAGTGCTTAGCATATGCTGTTGTAACCTGAGATCCTCTGTCGCACTCTTACTCTCTTATTTCTCTCCGTCTCCTGTTTGCACACACGGAAACACAAGCACACAAACACGCAACGCTGCCAGGAGTTGCTCCCCTTCTCTCCCTTTTATGTTTTTCCCATCAGAAGGTTAATTAAATTCAAAATAGTTTGCATCTACCTATTAAACCATGTTGCACCAACCGCCCACCAGACAATCGACACAGACACAACCACAGGCAGGGTGGCAGGGGTGGGAATGGCTGTGTTGGGGGTCTAATACAAGGAAAGTAGAAGAAGAAGAAGGAAATCTGCTCATATCACAGGCAACGAGGAATGCCATGTCTGCCTTTTTTCTTTCTTCTACAATATTACAATAGCAATGTGACAAAATGAACAACATGCTGATGCAATGTTACATACAGTCAAATGGTGCATCTACGAGTGGGTAAAACATTGTGAAGGGACACACATGTTTCCCCCCAAAATCTGCCTCATTGATGTAGTCATGATCAAAAATTCTAAATGCAGTCAAAAGAAGAGCTTGCCAAGCACTTTCCAGAAGCAGATGTGCACTGCTAGATCCGTTATTGTTCTACTGGGGGAAACGCAGAAAAAGCTCCTAACACTTGATTGAATCTTTTACATCTCTGATCTGATATAAAGCTCACTGCAGAGTAATGAAAATAGCTAACATTTTAAGACAGTCTAACCTTTCCTGTGTTTACCTTATTAAAGAGTGTGTACCTTAACTGGTAGAGCAGTACACACAGGAGGCGAGGGGTGGGGGGTAAATGTGTATAAAGCAAGCAGTGTTTAAGCAGGCGAGAGCTAAAGTAATAGGCAAGAGCAGTGAAGTGTTGATTCTACAAAAGATGCGAGGGAAAAATTGCACCTTAGTGCTCACACACACACACACACACGCACACACACGCACACACACATTCCTTCCCCCTCCTCAATCTACTCCCACAACACGGCCGGCTGCCTGGCAGCCGAAGTTAACATTTTCAGAGAAAATATTCCTTGCCTCCAATAGTCCGATGTAATTCATTTTCCATCTCTGTTCATTAATCATTGTTAAAATTAGTGATCCATTTCTTCCACTCTGCCATCTGCACTCAGCTTCCTAACAAACATGACACCTCGGTGCATAATAAAAGCTGACAGCTACGAGGAGGCCTTTCCAAATAGCTTTCTGCATATGTGCACCTCCGTGTCTTGATGCCGTTGTCAGACAAAAGTAGGTTGTTTGGACCACCACTGGCTGGAGACAAAAGCTGACGAGTGCATGAACACGCACGTACATATTGAGTATAAGGCACCACATATGTACATTTACAGGCAGTAAAAATATTTGATGTTAAACAAAGTGACATTTCTAAGGCTAACCCTCCAAACATGCCAGCGAATATGCAGAACTACAGCCGGGTCTCTTCAGCACTGAGTCGGTTAATATCTAAATGGGCTCGCTAAAATGAGAAAAGCAGAAAGATTTGGGTTGAGATAAATCGCTGCATTTAAAAGAAGCAAAGGAATCAGAGTGAAAATGAAACGGGTGCAGAAATGTTTAAGTGTGCTGTTTACCCATCCTCGTTTTTGGCTTTAGCGTCAGCTGGAACCGCGCTGTACTTTTCCATTTGCCTTTACTTCCACCAGCCATGACATCTGTGTGTATTTGCTGTGATATTGTATATCAGCTCTGCTACACCCTGATCACACTTGGGTAGGAGCTGCTTCAGCCAAAGGAGGAAACAATGGGACTAAGTCATTGCAGGAGGATCCCCATTGCTAGGCCACAAGTGTCTTTCAACTTCCTGCCAACCCCAAACTCTAACCTAACCCTTCTCAAACCATCATGAGAGTACAGTCTACTTTACTCAAACTTGAATGCATTTTATTTGAGTTTAATTTGAGTCAAATTAAAGGTTGCGCATAAATGTGAAATCATGTCAAAATAACACATCTTGATTTAATTTTTTACTAGAAATAAAAATGTATAAACATGTATACATCCGCCTTGACTGCAATATCCTAAATAAAAACAAACGCAACCAATTTCCTTCAAAAGTTTAATGTAATCTCAAC
The DNA here is from genome assembly GCF_001443285.1 of Poecilia latipinna. Classification (NCBI taxonomy): domain Eukaryota; kingdom Metazoa; phylum Chordata; class Actinopteri; order Cyprinodontiformes; family Poeciliidae; genus Poecilia; species Poecilia latipinna. The sequence continues at coordinate 183,863 of NW_015113644.1, read as the reverse complement.
GTAAATTCATTTGTTTTGTGAAAACCTCTGAGGGTTTCTTTCAGGAATTATTATTTCCATTTGTACACTTTACAAATATGACCTTTATGGAAGAGTGACCATGAAACAACACAGTTGAAAGAAAACTATGGGAATTCCTGTTTAAATCTATGTCATGTATTGGCAAATGGGTAACTGTGACAAGTAAAACCAAAGTTAAACCTCTGGGCTCTCCACAGAAAACTGTAAAGATTAAACATGGCAGTGACTGCATCATGCTGTGGGAATGCTTTAATTCAGCAAAGAAAATCATTCTTTGTGTGCTGTTGGCACTTAACGCAGGGCAATTCTGGGAAAAAAATCTGATTTAGGGTGACAGATTTGTGAGCCTAAACATCCAATCAGAGCTGCAATGTAGACCACAGCAGGTTCAAATGTTGGAATGGCTTCGTTAAAGTTTGGCTCAATTCCAAATTAGAGTGTGCAATATTTGCTTTCAGGCACTCAACATATAATGACTGAGCTTGAACTACACTGCAATCCTTAGATGTGCAAAACTACAAACATACTCCAGAAGACCTGCAAGTAATTATAGAAAAATGTGCTTCTAATATTAACTTAGGCAACACAATACATGTGCATATCACTTTTCATTTTTTATTCACAAAAAATATCATTTTCCGTAAATTCCACAATTATGTACCATACTACGTTGTTCTACAATTACATTTCCCAAACAATATATTAAAATCTGTGGTCATAAGGTGACAAAAGATTAAAAATAAAGAAAACCAGAGGTATAAATGCTTTTGCGAGGGACTAAAAGGTGGTTAGCTTGATACGCTGAGATACTTAGGAATTAAACGCTGTCACCCATTTTTTTTCCAGTCCATTTATTGTGCACTTACTCACGGTTAAATGAAGCAAGGCAACACTCAAATGTTAGACCGTTTAATAGCTGCAATATTAATAATGTTAATGTCTAATAGCTGCATTTCTTGTGGATGTGAACTGAGCAGGTAATGCAGCCATGGAGCTATGGGTAAAATCCCTCCTGTGCTCTCATTACTCAGAAATGTAGCACAAACGTGTGACTCTCTGCTGAATTTCTTGCATCAGAGAACAGCTTTTCCATCTTAAATCAAAATCATTCAAAAATCCACCATGTGAATGTGAATACTTCTCAGTGCTTACTAAGAGAACCCTCCACGTGCATTTCTGCTCCCTCCACTATGACATGTCCCTTCTCACGTTCCAAAAGCACACACACACACACACACACACACACACACACACACACACACACACACACACACACACACACGCGCACATGCACACGCACACACACGTGTGCAATCTGTAGCAGGCACGCCCGCGCACGTTCATCAGCGGAGTTTAAACCCT
>NW_015113644.1:174152-179239 GCF_001443285.1 Poecilia latipinna | reverse complement strand
ACCCTGAAGATCCAGCACTACTTTACACGTCTGGCTGTGCCCTGAGCACACACTATCAAACACAGTCAGGATCTCAGGATGCTGAGGTGTGTGTGTGTGTGTGTGTGTGTGTGTGTGTGTGTGTGTGTGTGTGTGTGTGTGTGTGTGTGTGTGTGCTCCAGGAAGAGCACATCAATCTATATAATGCCCTCAAAGAGAAGGCTTTTTCATACCACTAACTGCCCAGGACTATAAGGGGCAGCGGCTGCAGCGGCTGAGCTGTGATTCTGCTTTTAGCCCAACTGGAGACCCTGTACATGCATGCACACACCTACACACACACACACATGCATACGCACACACACCGAACTCGAGCATCCCTTAACACTACTATATCTCGCTCTGCACACACACATACATGTACAAAATATGTGTAAAGAGTGAACATGCACTCTTGGTGGAAACATAAAGCTACCAGCTCACTGGACACACTCATCAAACCTTCAATTAAAACTGAACTCATGCTTCAGACTCATGCACTACTTTCATTTTGATCTAATTCTCCCTAAATGCATTTCACCAAGCCGTTATTATTCAAAACTGCTTGATTATAGAAACAACAAACACCACTTAGAAGAACTGGTCAGCATTGATCTTATGCTGCCTATGCCGAAGCTCTATACTTTGTTTGCTGATTTTCCATCCTGTCATTTACTGAGTCTGCTTTAGCCTGTATAATGGTGGTGTCATCACCTTTCCGAGCAGGCCCACCCTGGACAGGTCACTGCCCCAACACAGAGACACACAGGACAAATATATTTCCAGATCAGGGTTCAGGTTGGTTTAGATTTGGACATTACTCTATCAGGGTTTTTCTGAATATTGAAGCAAGAGTACAAAACCTCCTAAGATAGGCAGTAAGCTAATCAGTTGAACTAGAAATAGAGCTAGCAACTGGAATTAGCACATTACTAATAAAAAAAACTTCAAAAAATATTTTCCTTTTTCAAAAAATAACCTCAACACTCTTCGTTGTGGAAGTTGTTACTGTAGGAAAAAGGCTCAAGCTGTTTTTGAGTAGAATAAATACAAAAGTCAAAGCTGCTTAAAAGGGAACGGTATTTTTACCAGAGATGTTGGTTTTGTTCTTCTGCAGGTTTGGTCATTTCAAACCTGACTTTTTGGGATACAATCGTCCACCACAGGATGCCAACATACCCAACCAACATGAGCTTTCAGATTAGCTAAACAACCTGGAGGACATTTCTGGATAGAACAGGAAACATTAGCTTAAAACAGAAAAGCTTCGTTTGAACTGTCAGTGCAATGGAATATGCAGGGTTAGAGACACTGGCAGCCTTTTGGAAAACTCAGAAAAAAGGCAAAGGTCTACATGAAATAGTGACGACACACGGAGACTGATATGTTTGGAAGGTTTACTGTCCTAACCGTACAACTGATAACATAAGATATTAAAAATAGCTTAAAGTACTAAATTAAAGCAACTTTCTTACAGAGTGTAACATCACCCCTGCTTCCAGGGAGAATGACAGACTTTTGGCAGGATGGCCAGAGAGAATGCTGTTTAAATCAAACACAACAAAAATCTTTACAGTACAGAAAATGTGTGGAACAGAAAACACACATTTATTTCTCACAGGAAAGTTTAAGAAATGGCACTGTGCAGCCAAATCTATGGATTTTTTTTTAACCTAAACTAAGCTTTTACCGACATTTACATTTAACAGACTGTTTCATTGTCCCCAAACTTAAAGCTGTAACCTCTTGCGATTGTGGTGCCTAGTTTCACATTTATTATTCATTTGTTGCATGGAGGGCCACAAAACAGACAGCCTAAAGCCGTGATTGGAGAGCTAGTGCTCAGAGGCAGACGGCGCGCAGAAGAGCCGCTAAATCATCTTGACATTCACCAAGATGTAGCCACACAGAAAGCCAGTGCTGCTGTTAGTTCTCCTACCGACTAATTTGGTTCTACTTAACCCCTAAACACCCCTCGTGCACGAGCACACACACCGGCAGAAATAGATTCAAGGCAAATAGATACGGGCAGACACAGATGCACACACACGTGTGTGTGCACGCGCCTCACATTGACACATTTAATTCCAGGGTCTCGGCACATCTGAATTACAGCAGCCTGATGAGGGAGAGAGGGCCAGGCCCCTTTGGACTGATTAGCATCATTTAAAAAAAAAGTCTTCCTTTTTCGTCTGCCTGCCTCACTGACCTCTCCCTCTGCCTCTCCGACTCTGACATCCACCTCCCAGCTGGCATGTGGGTGGCTTCCCAGCAGCAGAACTCAATAGTCAGTTCATACGCTCAGATACATGGAGGCGATCCCTGTGGCAGCTTCCCGTACGTCCCAACAACAAAGTAAAAAAGTGATTTCAAAAAAGTAGCTGGTTCCTACAACACTACCTGGACGGTAAAATATTATTCTAGATACTGAAATTGTATGATTTCCTCTACTCCTCCCCTGCATGGACACACACTGCACACTGCCTGTCAGCTAGAAAATAAACAGTTTTATTATCACAAAGAAATTCAGCTGTTTAAAAGAAAAATCCAGTCACAAAACCACCTCCCACTCCCACCTGGAGGGCTGAAGGATGTGATGCGCTTAATAAAGCTGCAGTATGCAACTCATAAAAAAAAATTAAAAAAAATTAAATTAAATGTTTTTTACATATTTGCTGAAGCTGTCACCAGGATATGACATCATAGTATGAGACAGGTAATTAATCTCCTCTATGGTGTCCCTATGATCCTACTGCCATCTGCCATCTCAATCAGAAACAACCAATCAGAACCTGGAGGAGGATCTTAGCACTGCCAATCAGCTTGTGTCTGTTGTTCAAACCTCCCCCTTGCTCTCTGATATGGTACAGCTAGTTCACCACAGCGGGTGAATGCTAAGGCTAGTTAGCATGGCTCCCAATGACAGTGGATAAACAGTTATTCTGGAACGTGACTTGATTTTCCACCATTAGCATGTTTAGCAGCGTGTACAAAAGCACAGGTAGTATCAGTTATTAAACTATTGTTGATTCATAAAGAACAGAACAACAAACAGACATATTGAGGAAGAAGCACACTTGTAAATGTAGATTAAAAATATTATTTAAAAGCAAAGAAACTGTTGTTTTCTTTTCTAAATAAATAACATAAAACAGATCCTACTATGCATTTTGTTTTAAATACAGTGAGACATCACATCATGGCAGCCTCGGATCATCATAGCAATTCATTATGTATGTATATAAATAGACATACACAGACCCATTCAATATAGTTGAACATTATCAAAAAGCCCACTTATTTTAGGATTTTTATCACTAAATGAAACACATTATGTAGATGAACTGTTTTTTGACAGCCTTTATTTCTGTCCTTTCTGATGATTTTCCAATTACAGTTGATATAAACATGACTTTTAAAATGAAAATATTTCATCAGACTAATAGCAGAAGTATATTTAAAAACATAAATACCTACATTTCAAAACATATGTTTAATCTGACAGACGAAAAATTGGGATGTATACTTTAATTTATTGAATGACTGAACACACACACACACACGCATATTATATATATATATATATATATATATATATATATATATATATATATATATATATATATATGCAGTACAGTGGAGCTGTGTAGATATAATGAAAAATATAGATATAGATCTGATTTTATTTGAGTCCATTTCCTGCATGTGTAAAGTAAATAAGATTTAGGCTGTGTTATTTGCGCATATTTCCCCCCTTCTAAATTATATAAGCCTTGCACATGGCTTAAAATTTTGTAAAGCTTTTCTCAAAATCCTACTTATGGTTGCCATTCTGTGCCAAAAAGTTCATCTGGCCTGTAAATTTAAGCATGGATTACAAATATTCAAATCATGAGCTTACTGTTCAAATAAACATTTTCAACGGGGAGGGGAAAAGTTGCAAGGCATACACTTTCAGCCTAATTCCTCCTCTGGTAACCCCCCACCACACACACACACACATGCACCCACACACACCCCCGCCCACCCTTGCCCCATCCTAACTTTCAATATACTGAAAAAAGAGAGAAAAAACGGACGACAGAGTCGGGATGGGGGGGCAAAAACAAAAGAAAAGTTTGGCCTCTTCATTTACCGTGCGGCTGGATAAACAGTGTTGATGAAATATGTAATTAATGTAATTGTAACCACCTATGAAATTACAGTCAGGTGGGTGGGCTCGGCCGCGGCCCCTGTTATTCCCTGCTATAGGACAATAGGGCACCTTATTACAGTTTTAAAAGGGGGGAGGGAGGGAGGCCAGGCAGTGGGAGAGGGGGGCAGGCTTAAGCTGGTCAGCTGCTCACCACATGGTAGAAATAATAGAGACTGAAGTCACAATCATTTCAGCTTTGCTTTAGCTGTGCTAATCAGCGCCATATAAATCAGGGACAAACTTCCCAGACACCCGAGGATCTCAAAGTTTTAGAATTGCAAGTATTCATTAAACAAAATGACACTGAGAAGAGATTTTATCACTCTGGATTATTTTCTTAAGGAGAATGCGAAATATGCTTAAACTGCAACTCAGCGCTGCGACACAATGAACCACACTGAAATCCACAGAGATATCCACTGCGGATGGCAGCTCCAAGTTATGGATAAAGGAAGTAATAGTGCATATAAGCGTATTGACGTCTGATGCGGACCACTACCTGAACCCGTCCGTGCAGACCGCCAGTCTTATCCCCAAGATTAAAATAGCCTCTTCTCCGCTCGCCGCCCCTGCCCCTGCCTGGCATTAAAATCTACCACATTTGCAAAATTGCAAACAGATGCAACTCAAGTACCTGCAAATAATCTGCCAAGACCAATTTCAAAAGGGAGATTTCAGAATATGCGGGAGTCATTAGAGGGAGTATTATTTCAGCGATGAGTGTGAGAGGGCCAGCAGTGGATCACCCAACCAGATGGGTTCTGCTGCCTTTTATTCAGGAAGAAAGGAGTCGACATGTTCTTCATCTCCCCCCATTATTTTCCCCCTTAAAATGAAGATATATATATATATATATATATATATATATATATAT
>NW_015113644.1:153883-170886 GCF_001443285.1 Poecilia latipinna | reverse complement strand
TATATATATATATATATATATATATGCGTGAAACAATTACAGTGGAATATTGGAAGTTTCAGAAACAACAAAAAAATGTCAAGTTTCCTTTTGAGTTTTCCAAAACAATCTTTTCATCTCCTTCCCATGGAGGATGCTTTAGGATGGGGGGTGGGGGGGCCTTCGATGTAAACGAGGATGCAGACACAGAGATCTGAAGCCTTGATTGTTTTGCATCGAGTGTTAAATGTGAAAAAGAATTAAGGAAGGTAGAAGCCTTATAAAGGCGCCTGGGGTGTATGTAAATGAAATATGTTTCGGAGCCGTAATTTGCAGCTGCCGCTGTTGTTATTTTTCCGGCAGCCGTCTGAAGTTCTTCTGGTCGCTCGGTGGCACTTTTAAAGTGATGCACAACAAAGCGTTCACCAATTAAAGACGATTTTAACACCAAGAACTGCAACAAACTTCATTAGATACTCCACCAAGCTTCTGACAAAAGCCCCCATTCAGCGCTCGTCTGTAAGCCGCCGTGATGAATATTTATAATCAAAACACACATTTCTGTTCCTTCATAGCTATGCAAGGCATTGACCAGCTATTAAAACAAATGAAATGTTTATATCAAATGGAATTTGATTAGGTGACTGGTTATTATTTCTTGCAGGGAAGCAGAATAACAATCCAAGGCACTTAAAAAAAATGATCAAAATCACCAAGCCCTTGCAACAATACACATTCAATCAAATGCTTCATAATTGTAACAGTAGGAAGCATTTTAGGCATTCCACCCACAACAAACAGGCTTTGTTCTCCTGTTATGAGAGGCAGCAAGGGGACACAATCAAGTGCGTGAGAAAGTCAGCAACGCAGGATTTCGGGCAATTCCTCCCAATGTCTTTTTCTCTTTCTATTCACCTCCACACACCACTGCTTTTTTTTTTTTTTTTTTTTTTTAGGGTCACCCATGTTATTTGCCTCCTGTTTCATTGCAGTTGGCAAAAAGAGAATTTGGTAATTGAGAGGTACGGAACATGTGCCCTCCCTTCTCGAAGATGACAGATGGATTATAAAAACTTCAAAGGCAAAGCATTTGGAGCACCAGGGGAGAGATGCTAGGTATTTGAACTATCATTCTTTACCCAGGAGACAATGACTGCCTGACATGGTGCATACATCAAGGAATAGTGCAACAGCAAAGACATAATCCAGCGTGCATATGCACACACATCCCCATGATCACTCGTCTCCTGCCTCCTTTCCCCCCAGCCCCTGCCAATGCTATATATTTAACATCCTGTTTTGAATAAGTTTGTGCCAAGCTCAGAACAGAACAAGTCAAGGGAGGCTGATGATGGTGCTGAATCTCATCTCTTCCCTTCTTTTTTCTTTTCTTGTTTTTTTTTTTTGTTTTGTTTTTTGTTTTGTTTTTTGGATCTCAGGGTTCGAACTGAAGTCTTCTAGTCCACACTGATGTTGTCTTTGTGTTGTATAAAAAATAAAATAAACTTCATGAACGAAGAAGGAACAGAGGGTGGCAATGCCTATAATCATCTTAAAAGTATGATTTATGAAAAGGGCCATCTGCTTTGCCTAACTTAAGCACCGAGGCAACCTTTAATAATGTAGCGACACGAGGAGAGGAGGGGATTGCAGGAGGAGATTGGAGGGAGGGGGGCGGCACTATTCACTGCAGTGGCACAAAGTGATTTCATCAAACTTGTAACCCAAGTGCAGGTCCACCTCTCTGCTCCGTCTCTCCTGTGCTTCCTGTTGCTTCCTCAGCATCCAGCCATTAGTTCAGAAGGAAGCTAATCACTGTTGACCTCTCCTGTCAGGCACATTTAACCCCGGCCCCTCCTCTTGACCCTGAAGGAATTAGCACTATTCACACATCCAAGCACACACACTCAGGTTGCTTTCGCTCCTGATAGTCCATTAGACTCAGTTCGATTGAGCACCAAGGTTGCAACAGTGGTTCCATTTTCAGCTGATGCGATTCTCTTTTAGACCCGGATCAGCCAACCAAACCCTTTGAAGAAGCTGTTCCTCCCCTTGCCTGTGGTGGCGCTGCACGAACAACCACTGAAGGAAATGATATGAAAACCTCTGAAGAAGACCCTTCACAGAATGTGAACAAAACAGGTGTGGCACCAGATTTTAGCGGTTGGAGGATTTTTTTTTTTTTTTTCAAAGACCACCAGCCATTTCTCCCGCTAGCACATATTTGGTTGTTTTCGTTATATCTACCCAGAATGCCCTGCACAGTAGTTTGCTTCTTGCTTTTAGAGCAGTTTTCGATCCGCGTGGTGTTCACATATTCATTCAAACTAAACACTTTACTAAACCCAGACCGAGGTTTGAAGGAGGACCAAAGTTAAATTTTTTGATCCACATCAGAGTTCGGTTAAGCATTCACACCTCCACAAACAAACCAGACTTTTTAGTCAGATGGCCTGGAGTTTGATTAAAGTGAACTAAACACGGCTGGTGTGAATGCATCCTTAGACTGTAGCAGAAAATGTAAAATCTACCTGGCAGATGTGAAAGCTCCTCCTACCTCATACAGACATGTTTCTAAAGTTTTCAGTTTAAAGTGACACAAGAGCACAGGATTTGGTCTGTTCCCTAATAAGACAATATTTAGGTTTAAAATTTTCCCTCAGGTTTGCATGTTCTCCCTGTGAATGTGTAGATTTTCTCTAGGTACTCGCAGTGTCCTACCAAACTGCACAACAATGGAATTAATTCACTTCAGTTCAATGGCTCTCAGCTCACTCTGGTAAGGTGACTAAACCACTCTGGCCAGCATTACTGGGCTTGGTGGCTGCTGGATGCTAGTTGAGCCTCGTAGGAGGACTCCAAAAACCTGACGGACGTCCCACATCTGGAACATTTCAGGGTTGTCGAGGTCATGAGGTCTTTCACTTCCAGCAACACTAATGTGATGATGCAAGTCACAAGCACATCGAAGTGCGAGTCATTACGTTTACACTCCTGACCTGGCTGTGACCTAGAAACAAGTACCAGAACAGGTGCGTGTGTGTGTGTGTGTGTGTGTGTGTGTGTGTGTGTGTGGGTGTGTGTGTGTGAGAGTGTGTGTGTGTGTGTGTGTGAGGGAGAACAGACTAACTGTAGAGGTGTCTGTTATAAAGACTTGCAACTTTTTCAGATTTTACTGTCCTTATAGTTGATATAAATCCCTATTTTTGTTCTCAAAAAGCTTTAGGGCCGCTTTATTTTTCATTCAACAGGAACACAAAAATTTCTTGACAAACCTGTCATGGAAACTGCACATCATCTGCTCTCGACGGTTCCCTTCCTTCCTCACTCCTTTCATCCTTGTCTTTCTCCTCCTCCTCGAAGCCTCGCAGCATGTGTAAGCAGAAGCGCACGTGCTCCCCTCGCCCTCATTACCAGCTAACTATGCTGTTTGATTAAAAGTGTGTACAGAGAGGAAGAGAGAGAGAGGAAGAGAGAGAGAGAGAAGAGAGAGGGGATGAGGAGGTGTGTGTGCGTGGCGGAGTGCGGGGGGGACAGGCCGAACCTCCATAATTAAGATCACTTCACAGATTACCTCTGGCAACAAAAGCACGGCAAGCGGTCGCCCGCAGCCTCAGAAATTAGATGAAAAAGGGGTGTTGAGGAGGAGACTGACCTCTGCCGGGCTCCACATGAACACAAGTAACGGCTGAATCAAACACTCCCCACACGCACACACACCACCCCCCTCCCCCTTCCCCAGATGCCCCCTTCCTCCCAACATGAACTGAGACACACACACACAGGTAGTGGTACACGCTGCAGTCGGAACGACAGCAAACCGTGGGAAAGCACACATCTTCCAGGGTGAGGACGACACCAGCACCCGAGGGCTGACACTGACACATGGCTGCTAAGCACACAATCAGCAGACCTGTCCACCAGCAATTATGATGTACTTTTTGTCTGGGGGGTGTGGGGAGGTTTGGATCGCAAATTGCCACTTAAAAGAAAAACGTTGGCCTCGTTTTAATTTGGCTTAGCAGTTAGAGAACAACGGTAATGTAAAACCCAAGTCAAATTCCTTGTTTGTGGACACAGTCTTGGCCAATAAACCTGATCCTGATGTAGGTCAGTCTACCAAAAGCAATGAAGGTTCATTTTCAGTCCCAATGGCGGTTCTGTCATCCCGCTTTCCCCACACCCCCAACCCACCCACCCAATAAAAATAAAGGGAATCCTTTCAATTCTGGAGCAGGATAAAATGCTGAAACTCTCAGCAAATACATAACAGCAACAGAAAACTTGGTCAAGTTGGGCCACCTACCCTTTCCAATATCACCAGGGGCAACGCCCCCATGGTCATCTGGAGTGTCTGAATGTATCTAAGCTTCCTTTCTTAATTCTTGACCATGCTCCTTTTATTCTGCATGCTTTTTTATTATGTATACATATTTAGCTTCAGTTTATGATTATTATTTTTTCTTTTCCGATTATCTCTCATTGGCTATAAACAACCAAATAAACAACCAAATATGCTACTTCCAATAGAAAAACTACAGAATTCCCTTAGTTTGTAAAGTTGTTCATATAGAATCATTTGATGCACCTGTAATATTTAAAGAGGCTGAATTATGTATTTTCCAGGCACATAGTTCAATTTTATAGCACAATCAAGTAACTGTTATCAATTATCTGGAAAAATCTGTATATATCAAAAACAACTTAAAAGACATTTGGCTTTGCATTACCATCTGACACCTTGATAGTGGCCTCTGTCTCTTTAAGATACTTCTCTCCTTTCTGACACTCACACTTCAGCAAGTCACAACAACAACACTTCTTCATGCCATCCACTGATGCCATTTATGACTGATCTCAGAATTTTGTAGGATAAGGTCAGCAGACCTGGTGTACCACAGTTACACCAGGTTTTTACTTGCTATTTGCTGCTGCTGCTGCTAGTCTGGAGGGGCTGTGTTGTAGGCAAAGGGGGCTGGGACTCGCCTAGGGACGAGGGAAATGGCGGCACCCCTGAATGGTTGCTAGGGGAGATTCAAAGATTCCTCTAACATGCATGAAAGAATCAAAGCAACAGTCCAGGTATGTTTTTCTTGAAGGAATAGCATTATAACATGATACAAAGCTCAAAAAAGTCAACTTTGCATAACACCTCCCTGTAACAAATGTAATGAAATGAAATAAAATTTGAAAGCAAATTTCTACTTTCGCCATTTACATATAAATATATATTTTTTTGTATCTTCCAGTCATCAAGTTTGCTATTTCATTTTTTCAAAAGTTTTCTTACAACCTGATATATGACCAAGTATTGATAACATGCCTGCAGATACTTTCTTTTCCTTAGTTGCATTTAGATTTTATCAGCTGAAACAGTCATTTTGCTTTTCTAATGTTAAAAACTGGAAAATGTGTAAATAAAAGCAAACTCATTCAGATTCTTCACAAACATATATTGTCATTTATCAAAAGGATTGGTGAGAAACTAAACAGGTTTAAATAAGCTTGCAAAAAGCAGTGAATTGGCATAATCACATTTTTACTTTATTAAAAATTATAACAAAAATTTAACAATTTCATTTTGTGGATGTGAATATAGTTTAAAATATTTAGGTGATAGACGGTGAAAATGTATTAATTCAGTGTTACCTTGTGCAAACTAAAACTTCTCTCTTCTATCCTAAACCCAATATAAAAAAATAACTTTGAAAAAAAAAAATCCTTTATAAGAAACTAAATGTCTACATGTGGCATTTGTTGATTTTTAGCACAGTTATTGCTATCATGCCGATGTTATTTTTGCAAGAGGACATTAAGTACTATCAGAATTCCAATTTTCTATTCAACTTAAAATCTATCTGCAGAAATCAACTGTCAAAGTCTAAGGGAACAATAATTTAAGTCATGTTTCAGTTCCACTTCTGCTCTTTTGCTCTTTATCTTCGAACATTTTGAGCCTCCTCAGTCTCAGTGGTGTCCCAAACTCTTCACCTTGCCCTCCTCCAGTCTCCCACTCCTGCCCTGCAAGCCAATTCTGATCTCTGGTTAAAAAAAGGGGGCTGGGGTGAGGGTTGGGGTGGGGGGGCATTTACTCTAATCACAGGGATCTAGAAGGAGCGCCTCAAAGCCCTCGGGGGCTGATCGGCAATCAGAGAGATGGAGGCTACAAGAGGGAGAGAGAGAAACAAACCTGAGCTCAACTTCAGAACTGTAGAGCAGACCTCTATCTGCAATCTGAAGCAGTTCTGTCATAAGATTGTCTTGCTGGTGGGTGGGCATATTATGGGCTGAATGGGGGGGATATGAGTTGTAGTTCTTTCTGTAAATGTGGAAGACCTAGCTTAATTGCTTAAAGACAGGGTGAGGCGAGAAAGCATGATACGATGTGTTAGACTCGGGGTTTCAGCGGCTGAAAAAAGGAGCAACACTGGAATGAAAATGTATTCTGTTGTTTAAAATAATAAACCAAATCCTCACTGGAAAAAAAAAAAAGTTTGAAAATAAAGTCAATCTGGAAAGCATTAGAGGGTACAAGAGTTAACTGTAGGTTTCCAGCGTGACTGTTAGAATCTTTTGCTCAGCTTTGAAGTTAAAAATGTTCCAAGAATTAGTCACTCATTAGAGTTTCTTTAAGATCTTTTCTTCTTATTTTGCATATTACCAAAATTTAAGGACCTATCACAAAACCTTGTGGCACACCACAAAAAAACCAAAAGAAATACATTGACAACTGGATTTTATTTAGCTGTTACATCTGATCTAAAATTAATTCAAAACAAAACAGCTGTAAATCGGGTTTTTTTGGTGACCCATTTGATGCAATTCATATTTTCTTTTAACCACAAACATATTTTGAGGTCAGACGCCTTTTTCAATCTGTGACACAGTTTTTCACCTTTTACTTTGAAATCTTATCCACACCTTGTTTAAACAAAAGGTGCACTCATCTTTTCAAAGGTTTTTCAGCCAAATTTGGCTCCAAGGCAAACACTTCTGCCAATTGTAACTCTATCTGTCTGCTATTAATTATTAATGTATGTATTCACCATATTATAAACTAAGAAATAAACAACTCCTGGGATTGTTTTGAAATCTCCTACAGGATTTAAAAGGCCCTGATTGTCCCTGAATAAAGCAGCTATACATCGTGAGCAAATTAATAAAAACATTATTACATAGTATAAGAATACACAGAAGACACTTTAAAACAAAACAAAAAAAACACCACTGTGGTCCCGGGCCAAACCGGGACAGAATGATCAAGAGCAACATTTAAAAGCAGGCAGATCTGCCTGCGGATGTTTAAACGTGTGCGAGTACAACAAGAAAAGCTATTAAAAAAAAACTCAGCTCTGAGGTGAGGAAAACAACTTGAGCACATGATCTGAAATAATAACGCTGACAAAAATGCCACAGACTAAGCAGCAAAAGACAAAGAGGAAGATAAGCGGGAGCGGTGGGAGGAGGAGGAGGGGCTGGAGGAGGTGAGCCATTTGAAGATGCAAAGGAGAAAAAGACGATTTGAGAAAACTGAAATTGGCCGAGATCAATTAGGTTTCTTTTACCACAGAAGTGGGAGCTCGTCTTATGACTAAAGAGAGGCATTAAAAGAAAGGAGCGCGCCACCGAGGGAATTCTCTCGCATTAGAGCGCTCTCTTTTCAAATCCAACGCCAGCGCTAACGCAGATAAATAATAGATAAATTTTATTAGGTTCCCCACCTTCAACAAGACTTTTTAAAGTAGTTCATGAAAGACCGACGGCTCCTGGAGAGCAAAACGCCGTCACACAACTGCACACACACACACACACACACACACACACACACACACGCACGCACGCACACACACACGCACGCACGCACGCACACACGTAAAGTGTGTTTTACCTGATTAAATAAAACACCAGAAGGCATTAACTTCACAAGCTGAGGAGTGCTTGCACCCCGCTAACACACGGTTTTAACACCAGTCCTGCTTCTGATGGACACAAACACTCAGTCTTGATAATTTTTTTGGTAGTTAATAGATCACGATGGGAGTTTCCTTTTGTTGATTTATGATTGAATTAAACAAACCAATAAATACATAAAAAACACCTGCTGGTATGTAAGAGATATTGAAATATTTTAGTTCTCTTCCCCCATAAACTTCCAAAGTAACTAAGTTGTTTAGGTGAGTGGTCGTGTGTGTGACAGGTATGAGTAACGGAAGTATTTCTCTGCTCAAGTTTTAGTCAGCAGTCATGAGGGCTTGTTTGTACATTCCAGGACTGGAGAAGGTCCAACTTCACCATTTTGTTTTGCTGTTATGCTTAAATGTGTTGTAGGAAGATTTCTTTTCTCTTTTTTTACAGAGGACAGATGTGTTGATAAAGCTGAGGAATGAACTCTCCCTGATCTTTTCCCTGAAGTTTAAAGGAGGTCCCGCGTTCTCTCCCAGTCCCTGAATCTCCGTGAAATGAAAACCATGAAGAGAAACTTGCTTTAGAATGTTGAATGTGCTGTCCTAAAATAGATGCAAAGTTAAACAAGAAGACATGTATTTACCTTTTTCCTATCTTTAAAAAAAAAAAAAAAGGCACAGTAGCAGTCGTCGGTCTCACAGCAGCTTTGCCTCGGAGATGTGGTCGAGGCTGCGCCAGTCGTTTACAGAAGGCTGTGTGTTTAATGCCTGGAATGCTCATTTGCCTTTTGGGTTTACTTATTTACTTTTGCATAAATGGGAAACAGTAATGTGGTATTAAAGGACTTCTCAGGGGGAAAGCTGTGCTTTTAAATGCAGCCTTTTTAAAAAAAAAGAAAAAAGAAAACGCTCCCTTGGTTTGCTATATTAAGGCAGGGTTGATGATTAATGCGGCACAGATTTAATTTTTCTTGATTAATATTAATAATAATAAATTACAAAAATAATGCCAAACATGAAATGAACAACCCAGCTCCCCTCCACACACACACACACACATACGCAGACACACACAAAGAGAGAGAGAGACATGCACCCGCCTTTGCTCAAAGTCATAATACACAAAATGAGCAGCCAGGCTAAACCGAGTGGCAAATAATCCTAAATTTCCCAACAGAAAAATAGAAAATGTAAAATGACTGCCTTGATCAAGCGGAGCTGAGGAATCCTTCACAGCAGCCGCAGCTGCAGCGCCACCACTGTCACTTGGAATGAAAACGTAAACCTTTCACAGCTTTCGATTGAGTCTTTAATTCAGCCCGATGTGACATTAAAACCCTTCGCTTGACTTCCAGTGGTTGTGACAAATGTACCGGCGCTTAATGGAGGTGCGCAGACAGGCCGGCATTTCAGTGACTTTTATCAAAGTGAATTTATCAATTCAGGCTCGCAGGATCTGTGGCAGCCGCTTGTTGAGAGAGAAGCCTGCAGAATCTGTTAGGTAAATCATCTCTCCTTTTCTGCCTCTCTGTTGCTCTCCTTCTGCTCCTCGCCGAGTGTTGTTCCCTCCTCCCCCCCACTGCATCGCCCCGTCATCACTCCTCATCTTCCATTTAGCTTCGTATTATTTCCGCTAACAGGACCGTTTTCCGCCAAATAGGTGACTTTAAATCATAAAATTAGCATGTAGTAGTAGCATCTTATCGCAATCTAACCTGTTTACTTATTTTTAAAATGTAATATGTGGTTCAAACTTAATGTGGAACAAGCTTAGAGGCAGATGGCTGTCAGACAGTTACAAAAAATACATTTGAATTTCTATATTTCAAATGCATAATCACATTTAAATAGTTTTAAATGTGATTAAAACTATGTTATTCTTTTGTGCAGTTGGAAAGAGAAGTGGCTCAGAATAATGTCAAAACAGGTTCCAAACTAAACTACAGCAGCAATATATCTTAATAATGTCTCTTCTAACACAAACTTCCAAAAACAATAATTTATATGTTGATAGTTATGAATCTGAAATAAAGATTCACATCAGGATCAGGAATGAAAAGAAGAGAAGACATAAAAAAAGACAAATTGAAGGCAGGTAGGAAAAGATTAGGGTTAATACTGGGAAAGCTTGTGGGAGCTGACAAACGGCAAAAAAAGGAGTGAGAGAGCGCGAGGGGAAGAGCGATAAGAAGGCTGGTGAAGGGTTCTCTCTGGCGCTGCCATCAAAGTGTCTGAGCTACTTGAACCTTGCCCACCTTTCCACTACCTCACTAAGGAGATCCTGCCCCACAAACCACCTATAAACCACTCGGACACATGATCCACTCGTACAGATGTGGAGTGGAAACACACACACACACACACACACACACACACACACACATGCACACACGTACGCACCCGCAAACACACACACACACGCACATGCGTGCGCGTGTGCACAAAAAGGCAGAGAGAGAAACCCTTCCTCTCAGACACACGTTGTAACACACCATCATTTACCATTAGTCCTCGATTAACAATTGTCTGTTCCACTTTGGAGTAAAAGGGTACTTATCACCAAAGGAGAGCTTACCGAACAGTCTCTACCGCACCATGCCGATTAAAATGTGTAATTTTAAATAAATCTATTACTGGAACATTTAGTAGGCAACAAAACACACAGGTAAAGGTTTCACCATACAGACCCTGAGGCAGAACGGACAGAAAAACACAGACGTCCCACTGGGACCACAAATGAGAAGCAAAAGAAAAAAAAAAAAAAAACAACTTTCAGCAATTTATCTGAATATGTATATATATTCAGACAGACATAGATATATATAATTTTTTTTTAATATGTGGGCTTCAAATAAAATACAATAGCAGTGCTAATTCATCATTGTGGAAATATTCACAGCCAGGCAGGCAGGAACGGAATCGTCTCTCCGACAAAAGAGCCACCTTCCCCGAGTAACAAGTTGGTGCAATGAGTGTCGACAGAAGAGGAGCTGAAATCCCCCCCTGGGCTACAGAATATCCCACTATTGTAGTCTTAACCCGCGAGACCTGGCTGGGAATGTACAGCTTTCACAGTCACTTCTCATCCTATTTGTAGCACTGCCGTTGATGCGCGAGCGCCTGTGCCACAGCAGGTCACTCTTTTTTTTCCCCTCTTTCTGTTCACACTGCTGTCTCTCTCTCTCCTACCTCCAGTCCACACCACCACCTTTCCCTTCACACACACATCACAAGAGAGTTACATAAAAGAGCTCCGCAAATTATTTTGATGGAGCGTTCTTACCCCAATGGAAACGTTTTGTCATGTTTTTATTTTTTTATTTATTTTTTTTATTATATTTATTTTATAATTTATTCATTTTCTTATTCATTCCACTGGGGAAGTTTCATTAAAGATCCAATTATGCAAATGAGGTGCTGGGGAAGCAGCTGAATGTGCGCTACAATGGTGTACAGTAATGGTTGGGCTCGCCGTACGGCAGATCCAGGGCCAGATTTATGAGCGCTAGCGAACGGGAAACGCCTCCATCCTTTGGTGAGAACCTCTTGATCATAATTAAAGGTGCACACATTCTCCCCAGCTTTCCCACACTTTCACCTCTCTTCTCTCCCCTCCCGCTCTTTTCTTTTCTTTTCGGCCCCCCTCCCTGAATATTTTGACGTCCTCATTAGCCGGGGTCTGGAACTTTACAGAGGTCACATCCGAAAATGCGCAACGCAGCTAAAGAGCAGACATGACATGAGCCGGAGATGCTAGGTGAAAGGGGGCGATAGACAGGACCTTCTACACACACACACACACACACGCACACACACACACACACACCCACACACACACACACGCACACACACTTCCATCTCATGAAGGCTGGAGGTATTTACCACTGTCTTTGCAGAGCGCAGCTGAATGCTAAGTAGCAACAATTCTCTGCTTCAAGACCTCTGATTGATGTGTGCTTGCCGGTTTGTGTTAAGCTGTTGTCTGTGGAAATGACACGGCTGAAAACACAGCGCTCCTCGACGCATCAACAGGAGGGGAAAAAAAAAAAAACAGCCCTGACATCGCCTGGCGCCTCCGTAAATCCACAGTTTGAAGCAAACTTTTAGGAATAAGGAATCCAAGCAGGACACAAACCATCGGGGAACCACGGCGCTCCAGAGGAGTTCCTCTGGGGAAGTAGGGCCAAAGATTCAGAACGTCACAGTCTGCGAGGCCAGAGGACACAGAGTGGAAACCTGGGGGCTTCAACACACTGAACCGATGTGCAGACACACACACATTCTCTACAAGTCCTCTGATAAGGAGAAATCACCTCCTCCATACTTAGCTCTCCCTCTTAAGACCAACTGCCTCTGCTCTCCTCTGAGCCCCGCTTCCTCCCTCTGCCCAGAAATGCAGACACTCGTTGTGATGGCACCCTGGCATGAGGGCACCCAGTCTGCCAACGCCTCATCTGCCCCACACTCTTTATTCTTAGATGGAACTGATGTCTGTGATTAGCCTCAGCTTCACCATCTCGGTCCACCCGACCTCCACATCCCAACTGTTGAATATTTTTGCAGATTTTTTTGTTTTTACCTTAGATATTCAGTCTAGTTTTGATCCATAATTGTCTTTGCAGAGACTCTTGTAGCTTACTCTGTGTCTCACTATAAATTCATTCAACAAAACAAAATCCTAAGCATGAGCAGAGGCATGAGGCACCAAACCTGTTGGCTGCTGTTGAAAACGTTTCAACCTGGAGGAAGAATCTATTTTTCTGGAGAATTATTGGGAGTTTTTAACCGGAGAAGTCTCGTTGTTATTACCCTCACAAGGCAACTTCATGTGAAGACTGACAACATGCTGCCCTCCCTGGCTTAAACTCTAGAGATCAAGGTCAAGGCGTTACAAAAGCCCCCCCCACGACCCCTTCCCCCCCACAGTCACCACAGAACACACCCACACACACACAGCCACTTCGCTCTACCAGCGCAGTAAGGAACACAACCTGATCAGAAACGAAGGGTGGAATTTTTTTTTTTTTTTAATTCCCATCCAGCGCCCTGAAAACCAGCAGGTAACCAAAAGAAAAGAAAAAAAAAACAAAAAAAACGGGATGAGGGCGAGGCGGGAGGGCTGCTGTTTTCACAATGACTGCACATATCAATTAATGGCTGGCTGATCAGCAGAGCTGGCCTGATTCGGCCTGCCCACCACTGCCCTGATCCCAGCGGATGGGAAAACCTGGCCCTGCAGCCTGTGCAGCTGGAGCCCTCTCCCCATAATTACATGAGAATGGAGGGGGGGGGGAGTGAGGCTGCAGATCTGATGGGGGGGGACTCTTGCAGATGCTTGAATCCAAATCACAGGCCACGGTTAAGCATGCATGTTGCCGTTCCAATTTAAAAACCTCTTTTACACTTAGAATAAAAATGTGATTGTTTAACCCGTCAGCATGCAGATAGTTGACAGCAGCGGAGAGCGGCCTGCTGACTGACTGACTGACTGACTGACTGACTGACTGACTGACTGACTGACTGACTGACTGACTGACTGACTGACTGACTGACTGACTGACTGCTGAAAGGAGAACTGATCTGATGCCATCTCCTCTCTCCGGCTCTCTCTCCTTCGTTTGCAGCTGAGAGATGTTTATCAGCGCAGTCAGTCATGGTCTGTGACCCTCCACCCACCTTCCCCAAACACACACACACACACACACGTATACACACACTCTCCACCACCCTCAGAAGCACCGTTACAGGGCACAGGTGGGAAAGCGACTCATGCCGGATTGTCGGCAGAGCAAATTTCCAGCTCTGTCAGTTAGAAAGTTGCAGCAGGAGGATCCGTCAGATCCCTGCTGCCGCGAGAGACGATTCATTCTTCAAATCTCATCCAGAAACAAAATGTATCAATGTTCACCATTTTAAATGCCTGTTTTTTTCCCTCTGACATTTCTGTGTGTGTGTGTGTGCAGTGAAACGATTTATACATTTGTGAAGGCAGAGATTTTCAGGTGGGCCTGATAAATCCAAACTAAACTGAGAACACCATCAATTCCTCGAAAAGGCCAGTTTGGAAAATCAAAGCAAGGCCTTTTTGTCCTCCTAAAATATTTCACCTAAAAAGAATGACAACATGTCAGCTGGTAGGGGAGCAGAGAGAGGAGCAGGGAAAGGGCAAACAGGTCTGAGGCAGCTCTGCACTGTCATCCATTTCATATTTCTCCTGCGATAAAGGACTGAAAGCAACTGACAAAAGGGGTTTACGCCCAGACACTATTTCAGACACAATATCCGCCCTGTGCATACCATTACACAATGACAGCATCTCAGCCCGTACAGTCCATCTATTTATTCAATTTTCTCTGCACAATGAATCCAAGGAGGAAGCAACTGTTTTTAGGCGGATGGGGGATGGAAGGAGGCAGAGGGGGCTCAGGATAACTTGGGGAAAGGTTAGGGAAATAGTGTGATGGAGTTTTTGGAGCCATTGCATTTGTCTTCATAAAGCTGATGGCTGGTTGGAGGTAAAGTGGGGTCAAACCGGTCAGGGGTCAGTTTTACTTCCAGGAAAGAAAAAAAAAGAGAGAGAAAATAACAGCTCCCCACCCAAGACGCTTGGTGTGACAGGGGCTTTAAATGGGATTACAGAGCTCAAACATCCCTGGTGCCGCATAATTCAATTTATTCTTTATTAATTCGGAACTGCCCATTTATTTTCATATATTATTAAAATATGTTAAAGATTGTTAAAGTTGAGAGTGTCTTTGTTTTTTGGGGGGTTTTTGTTTGTTTGTTTGTTTTGTTTTTTTATTTTTACTTTTTTTATTACTATTCATGGAGTAAAGATATTGCAGAGAGAATTTTTTTTCTGAAATCAGGGCAGGATACAAATCTGATCTGTTCCCTCCGCTGATGTGATATGGCCTCACGAGCTGTCCTGCTGCTATTTGCACGCGCACACACCGCAACTTTTGAGGAAGACTTTTCCCAAGCCGGACAAGGAGTTGTTGTCAAGGCAGAAATAAGACGGCTCCGTTTCCGCGCTTTTATCTGGGAGAACATGACGCTTTGACGGCTTTTTCATTTCGGAGGTCGATCTCGTGCTCAAAATGGCAGGTCTCATCGGCTCTTCTGCCATCTCATAACTTTGTTTGCCTTTTTTTCCTTATTCTTTTTCTTTTTTTTCTTTCTTTCTTTTTTTTTTTAAGACACGTGGTGCCAAAACTTTAACTTCTTTATTCCCGCTGTCTTCAAAAATCCCAGCTGCGTGGAATATCGCCGGCTACGGGGAAAAAATAATAATAAAAAAAGTTTTCCAAGCAGCCGGGAACACGGCCACATACTTCTGTAAAAGTCCCACGCTGTGCTGCTGATCCGTAATGCGCCAACGTCGCAAAGCGGTGCGCAGCTAGCGGATTTTACGCACAGGCTTTGTGGGTAAAAAATAAATAAATAAAAAACAAAAAGCAATAATGGACATTAATGAGTTTTCTGCTCTAAATGAAACTAGTTCGGCACGCGGAGACTTGCAAGGTGTCGCTTCCGAGCTGCTTCCATCTCTTTCGGTCCCAGCTGCTGTTTTACGACCCCTCGCTCCGGATAATTGCACCCTTATTTTCTAATCATGATTCGGGGAGACATCAGGGGACCCCCGCTGCGACACACACACAGAAACAAGCCTGAGTGAGCCCCCCCCCCCCCCCACACACTCCCCACCCCCCACACACACACACACACACACACACACACCCACTCAGAACCCCCCGATAAGACCTCTTCGCTTTCAGCTCCACACTTCTTACCTTCTCTTATTTTTTTATATATATTGTTTTTTTGTTTTTGTTTTTTTTTTTTTTAAATTCGCCGACTCCGGTGCGTAAACGCCGCGTCGAGACCAACAGTTCTCAGCAAACAGCGAGGCATGTCCGTTTGATGTGACGGGATCATGTTGCCGCCGCCGCTGCTGCTGCTGCGGGGACAGGAGTGTTGTGGAGGGAAAGTGCGCTCAGGACGGGTTACAGACTGTCCACTCCACGCTCATCCGCGTATTCCGACTTGGACATAAAGAAGAAAACAAACAAGGCTTTTATCAGGACTTGTCCCCTCGCTCTCCGGTCCGGCTCCTATCGGCGGGCATCAGCAGCGTGTCCCCTCCATCTCTCAGCTCAGACTCCCCCTATCTGGCGGCTGGAAGAGGCGCTCTGCTGTAGAGAGCAGCGCCGGTTGCTCCTGCGGTATCCGCCGTCAGAGCAGCTGATGAACCCAGCGGTGAGCGGAGCAGCGAGCCCCCTCCACCCCCCGCGCCACCTTCTCCTTCTCCCGGTCCTCACATTAGACAGAAACAAAACGCTTCAAAAATACCTCCGAGATCCTGACCTTGAACCGCGCGGAGAGATTATTTTTGATTAAAATTATAACAGTAAAAAGAAAGAAAAAAAGAGAAAAGCAACGTGCCCTCTGCTCTAAGCCGTGAAGGCGCAGCCAGCGGAGGCTCGGGGCGACCAGAATTGGCTGGCAGAGCCTTAACATCCCTCCCTGCAAACACACCAAATAACTCCAAAAAAAGTGACATTCCTTACCTTTCAGGACAGCTGTTCCGGCTCCCCGTCCTCCCCGTCTCCTCCTGGCCTTTAGAAACTCCTGGATAAATGAGCGTTTCCTCCTCTGCGTCCCGAGCGTCAGTCACCGCTAAAGAGAAGTAATGAGTGATAAAAATGACGCTCATCTATCTGCACTGTAACCTTGTGGCGTATTTAATGTAAATAAGCCTCATTGGGCTGCGGGTCCCCGCGCATACAGACGCAGGACCGCTCCCAGGGGAGCCTCTCTTTTACCTTTTCAGGGTTTTTTCTCTCTTTCTTTCACCGATTCAAAGGATTTATTCCCGCTGCGCTAAAATGAAATTATTAGAGAATAAAGATGCGAGTGCGCTCTGAGTAAAAGCGTGGAGAAATTTCTGCGCAGGTGCTCGAAGCTTTTCTTTTTTTTTTTTTTTTTTTTTTTTTTTAAACTGCTCTTTCAGACTGACTCAAACACTAATGCCAACAGGAACTTGGAAGTTCGCTCAACTTTTTTTTTTTTTTTTTTTTTTTTTTTAAAACTGGGAAAAAAAAAAAAAAAAAAAAAAAA
>NW_015113644.1:138454-150700 GCF_001443285.1 Poecilia latipinna | reverse complement strand
TTTTTTTTTAAAGCTGTGAATAAAAGCACATGACAGAAAGACAGAACGACGTCCCTCAGATGCAGGAGGGTTTCCTGCGACTAAAAGCTGCCCTTGCACCCTGTTTTTGATATATTATGGTTCCATATGGGGGGTTAGGAAGAAGGGGGAGGGGGGCTGGAAGAGGCTGAATAATGCAATTATAGATTCAGTGTCCCAGCGTTGACAAAAGACAGGGCTTCAATAGAGGCTTTGTTGGGGGATTATATAATGATTATGGGGTAATTATGGGAACGGTTTGGTAATAATAATAAAGAGGGAAAAAGTATATCAAGTACTCTCCTGGACGGACAGCTTGTTTTCTGTAATGTTAAGTGCATCACAGAGGAGAGTGACAGACAGGCAGGCTGTGCTGCTGACAGCTAGTGGTCGCGCGCAGCCTTGATTATTCAAAATGTCGCACAGACGCATTAACGCCGCCGACAGAGGATCGGATGGCCGCAAAACCGGACGTGGGCCCGCAGAAGGGATGCAGCGCGGGGGTCGTGTTTATAACCCCCCTCCACCACCACCTCCTTCACCTCCACCACATAAGTCAGCGCCGGGTCACACGCACACGGGACACGCACGCGCCGCTCCAGAGATGTCCGGAGAAGGAGCACGCGGACGGTCACTCCGAAGGATAGCGCGCGGCGCTCCATCTGTGCGTGGGAATAATCCGCAACTCGCAGCGTGTTAAAACCATTATTACTTTAATTGCATTCAGGAATTAACTGCAGCCTGTTCGGAACATTTTTCCATCCAAAAAAAAAGGGAAAAAAAATCTGACTCTCCCCCCCCCCACACACACACACACACACACACACATTTGATTATAGCTCACTCTTGCTTTCTCGCTCTTTTTTATATAAAATAGGTACCTGTTGCTCACTTTTTGTCCCGTCTTTTTCTTTATCTTTCCAACAGAAAACATAATCACATTTAAAGATTCACACTTCTGTCTTTGTTTAATGCATGAGATTTATTTCCTCCTAACTAAGAAAATGTAACTTTTCGCTCCCCACATCCAGAAATTAGCATACCCATTCCCTAAATAATGCGGCTATCTCTATGGCAGTGATAGCAGCGAGCGGCAGGGTGTTTCTTTACCGATTCTCCATGGATCAACGGCGCGTCATCAGACCCTTTTGAACTTGTTATAGCAAGTCAAGTGATTCTTTATCGTCTGACAGGCCTGACAATCCATCGGGGATGGGAAAGCAGGTCAAAAGGAAGTTGCCATATGGACTTAAGCATGCAAATTTCCAACAATGCATGGCGCTGCTGAGTGCTGTCCCCCTCGCCATACATACAGTAAAGTGACTGTTTCTGCAGATGTTCTGCACAGACTCAGGGATGTGTAGCTCGTCAGTTAGAGCAGGGTTAAATGTGTCAAAAAGTGGGCCACCATGATGATGAAAGTCCAACAGAATGCATTGTGCTGGTAGTTATTTTTATTAGTGGTTGCTGTTCTGACCCAGGGATGTTTACACTAAAGGAACAAAAAAATATTTCCACCATTTGTTTAAGGCTATTTATCTGCTTTTTTTTTTTTTTTTTTTTTTTTTTTTTTGCATGTAAGTGTAAATGTGTTTTGACACAGTTGTTATTGCGAGTCTGAGAAAGTTTTTCTGGTTGGTTTTAAAAAAGGATCCAGGACAGTGCAAAACTTTTTGTTCTAAAGTTGAACCAGAATGAACTTAGTTTCAGTTCATCTCAACATCTAGGGAGAAGCTTCAGGCAAGTGAAAGTCCTGGCAGGAAATATGGACTCAAGTCAGATTGAGTATTGAATATTAAGTAATGCATATTCTTGTCCTTTACAAAACAATAGTCACACAATGTTGAGGGAAAAAAGTAATAGAATCATGTGCGAAAAAACACAAGTACTACTTTGTTGCATTTTCTTTTTTTGACATCTTAAATTGTCAGAGGGAAGGACTTCACTGATAAAGACAAAAACAATTTTCTTAACAAATCAGGTTCCAAAATGATCATCTACACCGATCAGCTACTCTTCTTTTCTCCTCATTTCCACCAGAAATCTTTATTTTACTGACCACGTCACTGAACTGATCTGCCTGTCCTTTAGAAAAGTTTGAATGTTTGAATGGTCTTTGTTTAGGAAACAGGTTAATCATCATCATCATCATCTTCATCATCATCATCATCATCTCTGAATTGATGACATGGGAAAAGCGTTGAAAACTTCCCAGTCCACCTGTGGATTTATTTAATGCCTTCACTGATTGTGGGATTATCTTTAGCAAGTTTCATTTGAATGAACAAAACAAACACCCCGGTGGTTCATCTTTTTCAGATTTTTTTTTTTTTTTTCTGTTTGATTGTTACTAATAAAAATATTAAAAGCTGTGTGCAATTTCAGTCAGGCCCCTTAGTTCCAATGCCTGCAAATAAATTCAATGCAATTGTTTGTCTTCATAAATCAACTAATTAACCAACAGAGTTCACCTGTGTGTGATTCCCAACATGAACCCAGTTCTTCTGTGAAGGTCTCAGGAGTCTTTTCAAGAATACATCATCATGGAGATCAAGGAACCCAGCAGACCGGTCAGACTGGTCAGAGTGGTCAGAGTGGTCAGAGCGGTCAGCGAGGAAGCTGTGGAGAAGTATAATACAGTGTTAGATTATGAAACGATGCGAACGATACAAAGTATGGAACTTTTTTATAAACAATAGTTTTTTTTATATATATTTGTTAAAACTGACACTACGTTGTGACAATATGAGGCAGATAATCTGTGAAAAAAAAATCCAGCTCCTCCTCCTACCAGTGCTCCTAATACCATCTGAAGAAATACACTGCTCAGTCAGAAGCAACCAATCAGAGACAGTAGCAGGGTCTTAGCACCTCCCCTTACTTCTCTACTGCTACAGCTAGTTCCCCACAACACAGCCTGTCGCGATGATAAGGATTAGTGATGCGGAGTTCGGCTCTTTTCAGAGAGACGGCTCTTTTGGTTCCAAAACGGCTCTTAATTTATTATCATCTGAAGCCCCATATTTTAGCATAGTTTTGTATGATATACCTTTTTGTATTCAATGTTCTCTATATACAAAGTCTTATACTCCTTCATTTAAGTATTTGTTCCATTACAAAAGCAGATATTCTTACTTTTGTATAATATTTTAATCAAACTTTTTTTTAAACAGATACAAACTAACACAACACTGCAAACAAATCTAGTGAAGAGACCCATCCAACCCATCACTGCTAATGCTGGTTAGCATCACCAAGAATAATGATGGATGAACGGTTTTCCTCTAATGTTAAGTTGTTTCTCCACCATCAGAACATTTAGCAGTGCATTCACGAGGCAGAATCAGAGCCAGCCTCCTCCTGGCTCTGATTGGTTGTTTCTCACTGAACATTGTATTTCTGCAGATGGCAGTAGGACTACAGAGAGGAGACGGAAGAGCTTGTTTTTTTCAGATTATCTGTCTCATACTGTCAGGACATGGTGACAGTTTTAACACATATATAAAAATCATATTGTGTACATAAGTTTCATGCTGCAGCTTCAATTAAAGAAGCTAGCATTCCCATGGTAACTCCGACGGAGCAGACAACTCAGATCTCTCAATCGACTAATATTAGTAGCACACTCCACTTATGGAAGAGTGACAAGAAGAATGTTGAAAGAAACTTTGGAAGCAGCA
The DNA here is from genome assembly GCF_001443285.1 of Poecilia latipinna. NCBI lineage: Eukaryota > Metazoa > Chordata > Actinopteri > Cyprinodontiformes > Poeciliidae > Poecilia > Poecilia latipinna. Next base: position 147,002 of record NW_015113644.1, on the reverse strand, counting down.
GTATCATGCTGTTAGGATACTTTTCTTTAGCAGGGCCAGGACCTGAAGTGCAATAAAAGGAAGTCCTGGAAGTGTCTGCTTTCAAGTGGGAAGAATTTATTTTTATGAAAAAAATGATCTGATTTATTATTTTCTCTTCCTGGACCTACTTTGTGTTCATTCAGCGTTTCGGGATGGGAGGCAAAGCGGGCGCTGGCCGGCGGTCCGGGCAGGTCGCGTCAGCCCTCTTGCTGCCTCGTCAGTGACGAGCAGCTGAAGATGTCTCCACTCACTTCCCCTCTGGCCTGGAAGTTGTCCAACGCAGTGCTCCAAAAACAGGCCTTCCTCTGTTAACTCCTCTGGCAGATTCAGATCGCCCTGCCATCTCTGTCTAACTCTCAGTCTCTGTCCAGATGCACAACATTTTTGCTGCCCTTCTTGCTAATAGCTAAAAGGGGGCGAAGGCAACAGTCAAAGAGCACTTCATGGGAACAAACTAATTCTGGTGCTTTGTTTGATTGTGGTCATGCGTGTCTCCATAATTTAGAATTTATGAAGACAGCAAGCATCTTTAAAGCGGGCCTGTTTCGATTTAAATGCAAACATAGCCAAGACACACACTTCGGCTTTTCCTCGGTGGAATAGAAGCGCTTTTTCTCTCCTTCAAATTGAGTTCCTCAAACTCTAATTTGGAGCAACCCTTTGATGAACTAATGTTTTCAAACTAGACTGCTATAATGAAAAGGGAGTGAGTGCAATTTTAAACAATCTGAAGCTCTGAACCTTCTGTGACTGTAAACTGTAAAAATGAAACTTTAGAATTTGTATCAGTTACACTTGAAACTTCTGACAGCACCTTAAATAACAGCCAGGAGAGCTGGATATGGAAAATGTTTACCAGATCAGTTTCATTTCCACCCGCAACCGTCTCCACCGGCGACATCAATTCTTCATGTGAGGCATTTACATTTCCAACAAATACACACGGAACATGTCCTGCTGTCTCAGGCTCTCCCTTGATGACCGGGGTCAATGAGTGTGCATGTTTGTCAGCTCTGATCGTTAATGAAACGCTCACACAAATACAGCACGGGCAAATATTTAGAGGCCAGCCTGGAGATTTCATCACAGACGAAGCCGTGACTCTTCGGGGAGCGCTAGATTACTTTATTTGCCAGGAAAGAGCATATACTCAAGATCAAACTTGTCCGGGGCCTTGATGAATGTGGAGGAGCAGGAAGTATTCCGCCTTTGACCGATAACCAGTGTGATTTTAATTTAAATCATATGAATCAATGTCTGGCCAAAGCAGAAATAAAATATATTTAAATGAAAACATCTGACTCTAATTGCTTAAGAACAATGTTCTGCATAGTAGGTCTAGATTAACCTCGTTTTGATACTGATTTAATTTCTATGTGTTTGTGTAAGTTTATCCAGGCCTAGTTGGGGAAAGTCATAGCACTGCTGTTTTATACTAAAAATACACGACAGTTCCAAAAGTTCCAAAAGTATTCACTCGTCTGCCTTCACACATGAGAACTTGAGTTACATCCTGTTATTAATCTTTGGAGTTTGACATAAAGCTGGCCCAATGTGAGCTTCCTGAACCACATTTCTGAGGTCAGACACTAATAATGCACAAAAAGACTTGCACTCTCCACTTTAACATCGCTTTGAGGTCAGGATTCTGTACAGATCAGTCGAGTCTAGGGATGCCCCAATCCAGATTTTTCACTTCCAATACAGATATCTGAGGTTTAGCATCAACTGATGCTGATCTGATACACAAAAACAGGATTGACTGAAGACATTTATTTTCTTAAACACAGACATAAATGCTCTGAATTATACCCTTGGTCAAACATGTAAAAAATAAATAACCCTTCTACCAAATGGATCTGACAGTTCAATTAGGAATAGTAAATATAATGTAAAATAAATAATAAGGCATGATGTCGCTCAGAGCACATCATAGAAGTAGACTGAATAGATCGTCCCTTATGGATTGGGCACATTGTCACTGATACCCAGTCTAGAATTTATTTCAATATTGGGACTGATCCAGATACTGACATCAGATTGGTGCACCTCTAGCCAAATTTTTTTTTATATACCAAACTTGTTGGTCCATCTCATTATGGAACTTGCTTTGTTTACAGGTGATAAATCATGTTAAAACAGGAAGTGGTCATCTCCAAACTCTTCCCTCAATAAATTAACGATGAAGAGTTCCTTTCATTGACCAGAAGGGCCAATGCTGTTCTTCTGGCAACTCAAACCTAAACTCACTTTTCTTTGGTTGGATGACCAAACAAAAAGATATGATTCAGGTATAACTCTAAAAAACACACCTCCACTGCTGTAGGATCCAATGGCGACAAACCAGTTGATAGTAATATGAGAAATAATCATGGTGGAAGCATCCCAGAATAGGGAAATTAAAGGGGTTAAAGTTTAATAATCATGTCCAATTTGTGGCAGAGCTGCACAGCTTTGCTTAGAGGCTTTTTGCATCCTATCATGGTTACTAAAAAAAAAAAAAAAAAAAAAAATTTTTTTTGGCTCATTTCCTCTACAATTATTAAAAAGTAAAAAAGTTGGTAATTAAACACACACTGTCATTCTGTACTGGTTTCTCAAGAAAACATTATCCCATCACAGACATCTGTAATGCCTGGGACAATCTGTGGAGGGCAAGGAGAACCTTTATGAAGCGTCTCGGTCAGATTACAAAAGGTTCCAACATCAGAGAGAAACATTAAAAAACCAAAGACAAGGGATGTCAGTTTTTCATGTGATACCTGTTGAAGAGCATTATTATGTAAAAAATATTTTTTTTAGCTTTATACCATGTTATGACACTATTCCCTCATCAGAAACATATCGGGAGTGTTGCTTTGATTTTTCTATGCATGCTTGAGAAACGGCTAAACGCATGTTCTCACAAAGCAACGCCTGTTCCACGAAGCTCCTCCTCAGATCTGAAACCTCCAACTGATCTTCCGCCTGACAGAGCATCCCTCCACCGCCCCTCCTCCACTCAGTTCCTCCAAACTAGCGGCAGCAGCAATTAGTAGACACCCGGTGAAACTGGTAGTCTGCTCAGCTCATCATCCAAATCACTTCTCAGTCCAACTCTCCTAAGAATGGCTTAAATGGAGAAACATTGTTGTGACTGTTGGAAAGAGCAGGAGTTTCTTAAAGAGATAGAGGCTAATTTCAAAGCATCAAATTGTGAAGGTTAATGTCTTTTAAGTCATGTTTGATATATACAGCATAAAACTAATATAGTTGCTTGATTGTGCTTTAAAATGGCACTACTGTCCTCGAAAATACATAACGTCCCCTGTCCTCTTTAAAGTTCTCCAAAGTGATGAAGAGTCCACTAGAGTAACATTTCTGTGTTTAGTGTCCAGGGTGAAAATGAAGCAAACACATAGTCAGCATAAACGTCAAAGCATCAGCAGTGTGGCTGAGTGTGCTGCCTCTGGACAGAGCTGGTGTCCCTGTTATCCAGATCATACTGGTGGCCCGTGATTCAGAACTGCTCCTGTTTCACCCTGAGCTTTATTAAGACTGAGTGTGATTTTCCGTGTCTGAGGTTCCACTTGTAAAAGCTGCTGACCAGTTTTATAGGAACATCTAGACATAGAAACATAGTAACAAGACATTGTTTAGATTTGTAATATTGACATATTTGAATTTGAGTCTAGTGCCGCTTAGTATTTGACCCAACTTTTCCATCTTTATACAGCAGGATATTTTCTCTTAGCTTCTGAGGAAATTCTCATCCCCCCACTACAGAGCAGAGACACTCAGAGACTACAACTCCTGTCATCTTACCTTTCCACTAAAGTCCATATTTCTTGGATAGAGTGCTATCATATTTTAGTATTACCTATCAATTGGTTTCTAATCACAGTAACGAGGCAGCTAGCTGGCTGGTGACAGAGCACTAACGGCCTCGTAGGGAACATTAAGGAGGTTGGGTTATGCACTGAGCCGTTAACTATCTACAGGCACCGGCTAATGGCTCCAAATGACCTCCTCTGTGGCTATTAGCTCATAATTAGAACCTGCAGACCAGTGGTGACCTCCGCCGGACACACGTGATTACTCCCTTTCCCTGTGTTTTGCCTTACTCTCACCTCCCATCCTTCACATTTGAGCTCCACTTCAATATCCCGTCCATTTCCCTGGATTTCCTCCTTGTGGTATTCCTTCCCTCTTCGTCTTTTTTCCAAACTGCAACAGGATTACATCGGCTCCCCAGTGGGACAACTACCAGTAAAATGTATCTATTTATAAGCCCTACTACTAAAGTACTTTAGCATAGATTTTTATTGTATTATTATTATTTTCAATGTTATGGCACATTTATTGATTTTTAAAAACAACAAAACAAAACAGCATTTGATGGTTAACGTTGCATTTGCCTTGCTTCCAAACACCATCATGTCTTTGACCAGATTTGGCTGCCTGATCCTGAAATAAACAGATAATGTTGCTCTGTACCAAAACAGAGGAGAAAGAGCACCTTCCAGCCACACCACAAAGGGATTCGGTCTCACTAACCCTGGTGTTCACTTCAGCAACTGTCTCCCATTACTCAGGACAAAAGAAAACCATACTAGTGTCAGCTCGGAAACAGGAATGCAATGATTTGAGTGTGAGGTAAAAATGCTATACAGTACCAGTTCTTTAAAATGGGCAGTATTATGTATCTTCCAGACATACAGTGCCATTGTATGGTATAATCAAGTAACTATGTTACCTGCAGTTGTCATAAAAATGTTATATGTGTCAAATATGACGTAAGAAATTTGTCTTTGTAATTTAACGCTTTGACATTGGGCCTCTGTCTGTTTAAGAGACTCCTTTCTGAAACTCAAGCCTTCAGGAAGACGTCATAACATGGCTTGTCTATTAACCCTTCAACAACAACTTTTACCAGCATTCACGGAAAAGTAGCTCCTTTAATGAGCTCACCAGATGTGAAGTTCCACTAGGTGTTTGCTAATTGTTACTGGCTAGTCAGCAGGAGCTGAGTGGGAGAGTCATGGGGGAGGGTGAAGTTAAGAAACTACAGCTCTAAGGAGGAGCTGTAGGGGGCACAAGGTTCCCCCACTGCCATGGGAGATTAAAGGATTTCTTAAACAAGCGTGAAAGAATCAATGCAACACTCCAGGTATTTTTTTCGATGAGGGAATAAAGTCATAACACGATTTAAAGCTCAAAAAAGTTTGTTTTACATAGTACTGTCCCTTTAATTTATCAGCAAATCATCTCTCTTAGGCTCTATTGTCCTTTAATGACAGTACATATGGAGGAGAAAGCAAAGGAAGATGTAGCAAATGTCCTGAGAGGAGGAATCGAACCCAAGGCAGCTGAGTTAAGGACTACAGCCTCTGCACACACAACCTTCTGATTCACCCAGCACCACAGCAAATGATCTCTGATCCTGCGGGAATTATGTGGGATATTTGTAACAAGCAGTCAGGAACAAGAGAGCCTTGTGTTCCAACTATGGGATGAAAACTAAACACAAAGCAGAATCCTGAGCAGCTATCTTTCCAGGTCATCGCTTTGCTTTGGAAATAACAGGTAAGTTTGCTCACTTCAGATACAGATGAAGAAGGTTTGGGAGAACATTTAATGGAGAGGATACTCTGCTGGATAAATGCTGCTAGAACTGACACCAACACAGTAAATGCAGCTGCTCTCCCTTTGACGGTGTCACTGGTTTGGCACAGCAGCAAAGTATGCCAACATGGATGAAAAAAAGATGATTAGCATTCATGTTTCCTAATGTAAAAGAAGCCTGTCTGTCTGCAAAGGCACCCATCGAAGTTCTTCACTTGCCTTGCTGCAACCTCAGATAAAATTTCTGAACGTGGGGTTTTGTATTCAGCCCACCTGATGTCACTACAATTCCAGCTGCAAATCATTTGTCATATCTCTGCCAGCTTTTCTCAAATAAGCTCTGGCATTTTTGCCCATTCTCCTTTGCGAAGTAGCTAAAGGTAATTTGAATTTGTCCATTAGGTCATTGTACTGCTTCTATGGCCGTCAACATTAACAAGTTAACACACACGATTAATCTGAACATTTTAATGCATTAAGATCACTTATTGTAGATTTATCAAACTAAACCAAAAGATTTATCGACACACGGGGAGCAACGAACGACAGTTAAAAGTGAAAGTATTTCACAATCACAGACAGCAACAAACGTTGAACATTTTGCGTTCATGTACACTTGTACATGCGCACAATTTCACATGTACAAATTACGCTGGTGGCTTTGCTGGACAAGTGACTATCGCCTCATCACCCACGTTCCATTGGAAATGAATGCAGAGGGACATTTCTAATTTAACATTTAAAACAAAATTAATTCCTTTAAACCTTCCTGAATATATAAAAAAATGGAAAACTGAGTCTTCAGACATGATGGGTTTGAATTATAAATATGTATGCAATTGTGGTATTTATGGTGACATATAAATATGTCACCATAAATGTTTCTAATTTAACATTTAAAACAAAATGAATTCCTTTAAACCTTCATGAATATATATATAAAAAAATGGAAAACTGAGAGTCTTCAGACATGACTGGTTTGATACAGTAAAACATTTTCTTAAACATTTTTTGAAAACCTCAGTACAGTGGTATTCAGTGTTATGGGTTGTTTGGGCAGTTGCCCAGGGTGGCAAAAGAAAGGGGAAGGGCACACAAGTACAAGAAAATAAAATATATGTTATCTGTCAGGGCTTGCCCATGTCACCATAAGTACCACAACTGCATAGATATTTATATTTCAAGCTTACAAAGTTAGACAGTGATTAACCACAGCGCTACAGTGTGATTAATCTGATTACATTTATTAAGTGATTGACTGCACCACCTGCTTGACTCTGGTCTAGTTTTGTGCAGCATCTAAATGTTTCCATTCAGGATTTTGCCTCCATCAATAGTTCTACCAACTCTGAGCAACTCTCCTATTCCTACAAAAGAGAAGCATTCCCACAGCATGATGCTGTTACCACCATATTTCATTGTGGGCACAGTATGTTCAGACTGCTTGGTGTAAAACTCACTATTGTTCTCCAGCGCACATGAAGCCTTCCAAAAGCTGGTGCATGCTATACTTAAGTTAAACAAAAGTGGATCCTATTTACAAATTAGATGAGTCATGAAGCCAACTTTTGAATAACTTTTATTTAGGGGTGTCCAATTAAGGCTTAATTCATACCTCCAAGTCTGCAAAATAAGAAAAACTTTGCTTTTTTAAGGAATATACTGAGTAATTACTTTCTCTGATAAACAAGTGCATCACTGCCATGTTGTGAAAACTGTGGTAAAGCTGAGCTAAAAATACTTACAAGGCCCATGGTTATAAATGAGGTCCAAAGGGGTTACACGCAAGTTCATACACACATACCCCACATGTCCCCACTTTTATTTAAACAGTTTTGAAGCTTCTGCATCATTTCACATAGGCTTTTATTAGAACGACCCAAATTTTAGTCGTTCTAACACAAAAAGTCCCAATAAAATGCATGTTTGTGGTTGTGACCCAACAAATGTGAAGCTGTCCACCAAGCTAAAGGCTTCATATTTTTATTAATTCTGCCACTGACCAAACACAATAACTTCAAAAGTACAGTGGGTTGATTTAAAATTAAAGCATGAACGTAACAGGTTGTGCAGTTTCACAAAATACAAGTTATTATGTCACTCCCACTGAAACAAAGAGGTAAGCAACAAAACATCACCAAAGTACGAGAACCTGTACCGGGGAGGGTAAAAATTTCGGACGAGACTGTTTTTTTTGTTTTGTTTGTTTGTTTGTTTGTTTGTTTTTTGTGAATAAAAATAGAGGCTTTATATTGAATTCACATAAAGACGTTTTTTTGTTGTTGTTGTTGTTTTTTTGTTTTTTTCTTCCCATTTGTCCGTGTAGTATTAGCTTATATTAGCTTAACAGGCCACGTCCCCCTGTACAAACACAGATCTGGCCTAAGAGACAACCTCTCACTTTGAGTTTATTAGACCAACTCACAGCGCACCACAGGCAGGGAGAAGAAAACGCACACTCACTTGGCCCCTCCGCTCTGGGTCAGGCAGCCGACAGCACACAGCACTGTCTCAGACATAAAGAAACGGTACGGCCACTGTCATTGAGGAACTCACCTGAAATCCAGGTACAGTCCGCTCTCCGCTCGTCGTTCACCTCACGTTGCTACCAGGCGTGTCCTCACCGCTGGGCTGGAGGTCACCAGCCAGCCAGGAGAAGAACGAAGTTCAACTGTTAAAAAGGTTCGCCTGAAGCATTTAGAGCTCACGTCCAAAATATGTCAAATACACAGTGGCCTAAAACACTGCACCTATAATTTGGACAGCAGCCGAATATGGAAAGCCAAATGTGCCAGAATTCAATAAATCGATACATCCCAAAACTGAAATGTGTACAGGTGAACTTTTTATTGAGGGTGTTGTAAATGATTATTATAGCAATCACGTATTCTATCGCTTATTCTGACGATTAATCTAGTAATAG
>NW_015113644.1:134824-135135 GCF_001443285.1 Poecilia latipinna | reverse complement strand
ATATATATATATATATATATATATATAAAATAAAACGTTGGTAAATATTTTACTGCCACACCAGCAGTATTAAAATCAGGTGTCAACATCAGCCCTTTTTTTTCATATTTGAGGATCCCTAACAATTACCTTTCTGTAGTTTTTAAAGTTAGCCTGGACAAAAAATTATACAAAACTCTGAAATTATTTTCAATTTAATATAAGAGGCAGGCTCACAAAGATATTTGTAAAAAAAAAAAAAAAAAAAAAAAAAAAGTTTTGATTTTTGGAAAAAAATAACACTTTTTTTTGGGATTTTTTTTTTTTTTGGG
>NW_015113644.1:123879-132213 GCF_001443285.1 Poecilia latipinna | reverse complement strand
AAAAAAAAAAAAAAAAAAAAAAAAAAAGTTTTGATATCTGGAATAAAATGACACTTTGCTTTGAGATTCTTTTTCTTCTTGGGGGGAGTCCTTTTGAACAACAGTGCAGGGAGCAGGTCAAATATTAGACACCTGTACAGAAACTGGCCAACTCACACAGAGGCAGACATCACTGTTAGAGACTTGTGATCAAACATGAATAAGTCAAACCTCTTTGACACATTAGAAAGAGTAATGCCTCTGAAAGCAGGGTTATTTCTGGCGCACAAAGGCTAGAAAAAAGGCAGCTTTATCCAGCAAGAAAAGAGAAAGATGTTAGCAATTGCTCCTCGATGCCATCCATTTCCTGGAGATGGCCGCAAACCCTTGGACACACTTAATCAGGAAAAGGGCACACCTCCAAGTACCCATTCTTTTGTAATGGCATTACACTGCACAAGTAAGATTTAGAGATCCCTTAATGTGGCAGAGTCTTCTGCATAAAAGTATATACAAAGGTTAATATTGCAATAATATGTTCCTGGAGGGCATTGTAATCATTATCTCTCTGGTGGTATCAATTAGAAGCACTTTACTGCAGGTAATGACTAAGATTCCGGTACAAAATGACATTATTATTATTATACCCATCTATAATTTCAGAGTGGATACACAAGACATGAAGGGGGGTGGGGGGGAGAAGCTTAAGTTCAACCAAAGGTAGCCTTAAAAGTCTGAGACTTTTGTTGATAGACTTGAGGAAAGATGAGGCTGAATGACTTTTTCAACCATATGGACGTGTGGTGTGCTGTGTGGAAGTTTTAAATCACCCTTAATTTCTTGCTACTTTGTTTCCATGGAGATATATTGTTGTCAGGTCCTTTGAAGTGGTCTTGAGCATTATTCATCAGTATCTCTAAAGTTCTCACTTGGCTTTGGCTGCTTTTTCATTCATCTTCTGTCTAGTCTGTGTGGACTACACTGTGAAAGCATCCGTGAAATGTGTTCTTAGAGAACTGAAGAACGTAAGGACAATTTGAGCATCTTGCATAAAAACTGCGGGAGATTAAGAATATCTGAGAGTCAAGATTTCTGGTAATAAACTCAGAAAGAACCTCAGACAGGACAGGGCAATGTACCATCTTTCAGCTGACCTGTTTTATGTAGTTCCTAGCTTAAAGCTCAGTGATGCTAAAAGACATTTTTACAGCATATTATATATTTCGTAGATTCAGCTTAGATGTAGGAAGACAACTTGTTTATTTTACGTCCTAAAGATGTACCTAAAGATCTTTTTAAATTGCTGCTGCTAGTCTGAAGGAGCTGAGTGGGGGAAGGCTGTTCTGTGAGGCACAAGCTCAGAAACTTGGAAACTGCAGCTCCATGGAGGAGCTTCGTCCTCCAAGACGGTGCTCGGTCCACCCAGGTGTTTTGCACAGCTGAATGGTTGCTATGGGAGATTAAAGGATTTCTGAAACATGCATGAAGGAATCAATTTGAAACTGTTATACTTCTGAGGGAATCCAAAAAGTATTACTGTTCACACACTTTGAACTTTTTCTGAACTCATGTTGGAACAACAAACTACAACGCATTTTATTTTGATTTATATGTCAGAGAAAAGAAATGTAGAATTGTGAAGTAGAGGAAAAAATTTGTAGTGTTCTTTATAGATTCAACTTTTGCTGCATTTAAAGCTTCAAGCCTATCAAACTGTCTACCAGTTTTGCATATCTTAACATTATTGAACTGAACCTTTTTTGCCATTTCTGCTTTCCAAAAATAAGTCAAACTCAGTTAGATTGTATAAGTAACATATGTAAACATCAGTTTGATTAACTTTTATTATTATTATTATTATTATTATTATTATTATTATTATTATTATTATTATTATTATTATTATTATTATTATTATTATTATTATTTATTTATTTATTTATTTATTTATTTATTTATTTATTTATTTATAATTTTTATTTTTATTTTTTGCCATTGACTGGCTTTAGATCTGAACTTTGACTGGGCCATTCATAGACAGGAGTATAAATCATCTGATTTATATCCATTGACTGACAGAAGGATGAAAGGCCTTTCCGCAGTTCTGCCACACAGATCTCTTTGCATGTAGACCAAAATTTCAATGTTGTTCTCATCTGAACACATCACCTTCTTGCAGATGTTTGCTGTGTCTAACACATGATTTGTAGCAAACTGTCAGTGGGACTTCTTATGGCTTTTATTAATAATGGCTTTCTTATTGTTGCTTTTCCATATAAGCCTGATTTTTGGACAGAATGATATGCAGTTGTCCTGTCACCTGATGTTTCTTCCTAAGGTCTCTTCTCTGTGTCTCTGATTGAAGCTCCTCTTGCCTGATCTCTCAATTCAGATGGACAGCCAAAATAAATATTTACCATGTTCAGATGATGGAATGAGAAAGTCCTACAAGAGAAGTTTATAGTTTGGGATATTGTGTTTTCTTATTCTGGATTAAACCTCTACACAACCTCCTCCCTACCTGTCTTCATGATGCGGTTTGTTCTCTAACAAACTTCTGAGACTTTTCCATAACAGTGACATTTATATTGAGACTAAAGTTTGCACTGGATGACTCTTTTTATGTTTGTTTGCTTAAAACTTCATAGGGTGTTAATATTTTTGGAAGGGACTGTAACTTAACAATTATTGATTACCTCTGACATATAAACCATTCAGACATAAAAAGTCTGAGTGGAATGCAATAACCAAACAAACATTTTTCTGGCTTCTGGCATTTTTCTGATGAAGCTTCAGTCCGTCAGTGTTTCAGTGAGATGCTGCAGATCTTTTATTAGTCTGTTGTGGAGAGTTCAGTCTTTTCTGCCATCTTTTGGGATAGCAGCATCAGAAACAGACTTAAAAAACTATAAATCTGATAAAGTAGGCTGGTTCTGTATCAATCTATAAATCAAACAATACATATTTCATGTGTATTGATAATTTTACTAATGGTTTTTGACAAAATGCAATGTCTTACTGGTTTCACAATTGGTGATTATATGATGCGTTTATGATGTTTTTATGTTTTGATGATGTCAAGCACTTTGAATTGCCTTTTTGCTGAAATGTTCTATACAAATCAACTTGACTGATTAATTGATTGATTGATTTGGAACCTCTGAAAATAAATATGGTACACAAAGGAGGATTTCACATAAGATGAAAAACAGTGTTCATACAACAACAAAGTGTTTTCAGTCAGACGCCTCTTCAGGAATGATGTTAACAGACTGCTACAGGAGAATCGCCATACCCACACCTATCAACATGTACAGAAACATCTATAATGAGTTATAACATTTAATTTCCCTTTCCAATTTAAAGTATTTTAAAAGTGGTTAAATTTTTCACGAAAAATTTTCAATTCTCCAGACAAATGTGAGGAAAATCCAAGACTTTGGCAAAGCATTGTGGATGTGTTCCTAAGAATGTAAGAGAAAATCCATAGGTCTAAAGTATACACGCAAGACCTTGAATTCTCTTCCTCTCTAGTAGTAGTTTGAAGCTTTGTATGAGTGCCCGGGTGTGTAGTAAACTAATGGGCCCAACGCAGGAAAGAGAGATGGATCTGAGGGAAGAAAGGCCCCAGTAGCCTGGTGACAAATGCTTAATTGGACTTTGGCATCATCCATCACAGGGTTGTCATGGTGCTCACCTTTCCACAGGGGCGATTCATAACCAGAACGTTACATGGTCTAGGTCACTGCCTAATCTGTCACACCCACAACAACGACTAACACCACCTTTCAGAATAGTGGAATCTGCTAAATGACAAACAATTTGTATCATCATTGCAACTGTTAAGATTGTTTTCTGAACATTTTGTAATTTCAATTCAGACCCGAGTCAATGTGTAACTTTTTCCTTAAATGTGAGTTGCTTTTGTAAAAATAGTTTGTCAAAGTGTTTGTCATGTAGCATTTTAGTGAAGTGCAGGCTTTCTATCAGTTCCTCTCATAAGCAAGAGCAAATCAATGAAGGTCTCAACAGAATAACAAAATGACTTTAAAAAAATGCTGTTTGGTCATTAAAAGGAAATTATGTATTGAACGTCTAACACTGTCACCCTGACATTCTGATCAGCAAACTGTCAGACTTCCCCCACACACATCCTTGTGGATAAAGGACTTCCTCTCTAAACCTAACCCTACTCAGTCAAACGTGCTCCATATCACTCCAAACATGACCTCCCCACAGCAAACCCTTGCTCTATAACCTCTACACCTCCAACTGCAGCCTGGCAGCAACACTACCATGAAGTCTGATGGTGATGCAGCAGGGGTGGAACTCATTTCCTAAACTTTCCTTGGCATCAAAACCTCTGCCAACCTGTCCTGGTCTGCTTACACTGAGGCTGTCATCAAGAAGGAACGTTTGCACTTCCTAAAGGAAGGAACATCATCAACCAGAACCTGCTGATAAACTTCATCTTGACAACTGCTCTGTCTTGGATTGCTTGGTTCTTTGGTAGGACCGTGTACCAGCTGTGGAACCCATTAGTTCTGTAACCACTGGTTCTTCATTCTACTTACTATTACATACTCATGTGTTGAGCTCTTTGTGGACTTTGAGAGGTGTTTGTTTGTCATCATAACAATGATACTGAACACTAGCCAGACAAAAAACTTCTAATACAATTACAAAACAAAGCAAAAAATGAAAGTCACCATTCACAATTTCTCCTTCTGTTTACTGATTGGCTCGGTGGAAATTGAAGTGAACAGGAGAAAGCTCAGACTGAACTACATGTGAGATTTGAATAGAACAGCGTAGCGCAGGTTAGGTGAACAGCTGAAGTTAGCTTCAGACATGACAGTAACATAGTAAGGCAACTTGACCAGAGAATCCAGATCTGTACTCAGAATGATTGTCTATAGATCTTACCATGTGTTGACCTTTTAAACAAGGGAGATATTTTCTTGCTCCAAACCAGCTAGATTGTTTTTGTCTCGACTTCCGTCTCATTGGAGATTCTGTAATGCGTTAGCTGTGCTCTCCCTTTTGTGAGATGCTGAGGTAGTTTTAATATTACTATTATCTTAGTTAGCACATATGATATACATTACATTCGATTTTTATTCTTTAAATCACAGCAACATTTTTTTCAGTTTTAACGTTTGAAATATTTTGAGTGTGAGACACAGTCAGGTCATGTACTTCACATATATGTGAAGTATGTTTTTTCCATAACATAGTGACATGCTAAAATGACATGAAAAGTAACGTTTTATTGGGAAAACTAACTTGACCTTGCATAATATTTAATATTTACATGAATTTACATTTTAATATTCCATTGACATATACAATACAGCTGCTGTACATCATCCTATGGACAGTGGTTAGTATTATGTAACATTTCAGATAATTTCATGCACTCTCACACAAGTAACTTGTGGAATGCATAAAGTAAACTTACCAATGGCCAAATAGAGATGATGGTCAAAGCATGACAGAGTGTTGACAACATGAACACCTCCACGCATTGTGACGCTCAGCTGCTGATCCTCATTCACACGCCGTGACTGGAGAAGTTCCTTTAAGCCAGTCACAATATTTTCTCCTGACAGATACTCAGGGACAAAACTGGTCTCAATCTTCAGCTTGAACATTGTCATTATGGCGATGCAGGTCCTCTTCCTTTCTGAGGTCTACTGCCATGGCAACCTATGCTAAGACCCTTTAACCTGATTCTTAACAGACAATCAATACCTTTAGAAAATGACGAAATTAGACAGCAGTGGGGGATGCAATACTGTTATAAAATTGGGACGGATGACAAAATATGTGGATACTTTAAAATAGTAGCAATATTTTAAGTAATGCTGCAGCTTTAACTGTAAACATGTACAATTAGTCCATGCAGTACTATGGCAAATGCTGATACAGAATCTGTGGCAAGCGCCAGGTGAAGACAAGAAGGGCCTTCCAATCTGAAAGACCTAGAGGTCATCACCAAAAGTAATCAAAATGCCAAAAGAAGCAAACATAAAACTGGTCAGAAGGGGAAGACTGTTGTAATGGAAATAAGTATTTTTGAAATTTTAGAACCAATCTTTATAATATTTCAAAAATATGTTTGTGTTTTCTCTTGGATCTTAGTAAGGCTGTTAAAAAAAGCTAAGACCAAAGACTATACATATGGAAACAGACTGGTTTTTATCCATTTGATCTGGGGAGCCTTTAGTCATTCGCTCTGTTTCCTTCACACGTTGCTGCGGCTGCTCCCCCTGGTCAGTAAATATAGTTTGAGCTAAACAACTGCGTTTTTGCAAATTAATGCCAGGTCTGCATGAAAGAAAACTTTAAAGGAAGTGAGTCAACCTTAACATCCCCAAAACAAAGGCAGATTATACAAAGTTGAATATGTGATACATCTATTTGCAGTATTTATAGCTGTCAGATTAGTTTGTTTCCACTTCCTCTTTAACTAAACAATCTCTTCATGTTTAGTACATGTGGTCACTTTCTAGACCGTTGCTTATGACATGGAGTGAGGTATTGTTAATTAGCACACCTGTAGTTTGGCCACTACTCCCAATTCAAAGTTACATTTGCCAGATTTTGTTTATAGTATTTAGTTGTCATATTGTCCAAAACGTTCATGATTACTGGAAGGAACACAACCTCTGTAGTGCTTCAATAATATGAGGAAACCTGAGGGAATAGTCAAATATATATTCTAACATAAGAATAAGGAAACAGCAAATTATCAGAGCAAGCTTCGTTGGTAGATAAAGAGAAATCCGGGTTGTGAGCTTAGAAAAAAAAGGAGTTATAATCTTAAGTGTCTGCTGAATTAGCATAGATGGATCTACAGTTAATATGAACAGGGCCGAGGTTATAGCACCTTCTTGAATGGGGTTGTTTCGCACCACGGCACAGCAGAGCCCACAGGCGATAGGCAGAAACATAAGAAAAATGGAAAGGCTGAGGAATTCCCCCAAAGGGATTAGATTTTAAATAGATATCAGCCCATATATGATTCCCTTTCCTTTTTCTTGTCTGTAAGTGGGTGCAATTTAGGGTACATAATGGAAGAAAAAGAACTTTAGGTTAATCTCATTGACCTCCACACTCTGGAGACCAGGGGTTATAGCTAGGAGAAACAGCATCTCCCCAGCAGGCTACCACTGGCTGCCATGACAGGAGTAATGAAAGTTGTGAAAGTGACTTAATGCAGAGCAAAAAGAAAAACTTTTTACAGCGTCTTAACAGATTTTTCTTTTTGTAAAGACAGCTGTGAAATGAAAGACTTAACAACCAAATTCAGCACAGTTGTTCATAGTTTTTCATTTTTCATAGTTGAATATCAAATCAAATCTTTTATGCAATACTGCCAAATTAAGGGGGGCTGTTGCTCTTAAACAAATATATGCTAATTATTGTAGTGTAGAAGGAAGCCTCTCCTGATTTGTTTAGTCACTTTTAACAAAATGGGAAAAGTCCTGCAGAACTGCAAACATTCCATGATTTGGTAGTTCACTGACAGAACCACCACACCAAAAACAGAAAACACTCGTTTTTGATGCTTTTGAAAAATAGCATTGTTTGTGCCTTCTGTGAAGATATGAGTTTATTTTCAGAATGTCCCCCTTTAAAAAAAACAATATTTTCTGAAACAAAGTGGCTGCTTGTGGCGACATCTGTCCCATACGTTCCTAACAGAGCAATCCTTGTTGCTGAAAATGTGCTCTATAAATAAAATTACCTCTGCTCTCAGACTGCAGCTTTACTGCTGGCTCCTAGAATTTCTAAAAGTTGAATGTGAGGCAGATCCTTCAGTTACCAGTCTAAAGGACTGGCTACTGTGGAACCAGCTCCCATTACTCTGTGAGGCAGACATCCTGTTTCTATACAGTTTACACCCTTATCCCAATGGGGTGCTGGTGCCTATCTCTAGCTGTCAGTGGGCAAGAGGTGATGTCACCCTGGACAGGTCACCAAACAGGACAAAGAATCATGCACACACACACACACACACACACACACACACACACACATCAACCTAGAGAACCCATGCATGCATAGGGAGAACATGCAAACTCCATACAGAAAGACCCCAGGCTGGGAATTGAACCCAGGACCTTCTTACTGCAAGGCAACAGCTTGACCAACTGCACCACTGTGCAGCCCCTTAAAGCTTTTTCATCTGTTGGATGTTTTTGGACATCCAAAAGATGGAAGGTAATCCTGGTTACCTGGTGATCACAATGAATTTTACAGATCAAATATTTACTGTTAAATGCACAGTCTGATAGAGGTACAACTGGTAACATTTTATTTGAAGGGGTGTGAATAAGACTGTCATGA
>NW_015113644.1:99037-119466 GCF_001443285.1 Poecilia latipinna | reverse complement strand
AAATTAAGAAAATTAAGACTAAACAACATGGCAGAGCTTTGTAATATTACTACATAAAGCTAATTTTTAAAGTTTAATCGGTAATACTTTTATAACAAATTTGTCAGATCATGATTCCTTGGTTAATGACAAGTTGTCATAACGAAGACATTTTGTCTAGATTAATGTCAATTTGTCATAACAAAGACATTTTGAATAATGTCAACTTTGTATTAAAAGTGTCATTATTTACCGAATGACACTTTATGACAACAGTCATAAATATTCATAAAGACTTATTGATGTTTACGACAGGTATTATGTCATGTTTGCGACAGTGTCATGTCAATCTTATTCACCCCCCTTCAAATAAAGTGTTACCGTACAACTATTCTTTTTTTAATTGTTTGGACTCAAGGAACAACTTAATGTACCGACTCTGGAACAAGCATTAGATGTTCAGCATGGGGATCCAAACGGAGAAATTATGATAAATAATTTTATGAAAGGAAAAACAGGGTGAGGACAACAGAGGATCTGACATGGACCAACCCAGTAGTATTTATACTGGGGACTCTGAGTAATGGATGCTAGACAGGTGAATGAATGAGCAGATGGGAAGCAGCTCTTGAAGACCAGGAAACTGATGCACTGAGGTAAAAGCAACACTTGTTACCAGAAACACAGCAACAGAATCAAAGATAAGTTGCTTAAATCAAAGCAAAAATAATAAAACTAAACTCATAATGTAAACTTATTATTACATTTTTTTATAGGACTCTCAATCGTTAGAACTGTTCTTCATTTCAGTTTTAGGATGCTGTCTACAGAGGGAGCTAAAGATTAGGGTGATGGCAAGAGGCCTTCCAACCTCAAAGTACTTGGAGCTCAATGCCAAGATGCTTAAAATATCAGCGGAAACATCAGCTTATCATTTGTCAATAAAAAAATCTGTTGATTATAGGGACTGTAACAGATCATTTAACATAACATTCTCTAATAAAATGTAGAGGAAAAACAACAGTTTTTTTTTCTAAATTTGCACTCCTTTCACATTGTTATATTTGAAGGGATGAACATCTCATTTTCCATCAGAAATCTTCACATCTGCCAGGACTGTATGCAGGAACATGCATTTGTCTATGAGATCTCGACTTGCCAAAAAGTAACACACTACAAACATTTAGGCAGACTGTCCAAGGCCTGTGTATGTGTATACATCAAAGATATAAATATGCACACACATAGATTGGCTCAGATTATTGGTCGCTCTGTGTGAATGACTGAGAAGCCCACAGTGGTCACTGAAATTACTTGAAAATGATAAAAGTAATAGTAAATAAAAATTGACTGAAAATTAAATTTAACCAGCAACAATCAGACATTGCTTTTAAAATGTGGTTTAGTAGAATAATTAAAAAACAAATATATGAAACAGGCCTGAACAAAAAAGATGGCACCTGTAGAAACACCCACAAACAGCTAAGAGCAAAACATTGGACTATTCTGAACTGGTTTTCCATGAGGCCTGGTCTAAATCCTGTTGAACATCTGTGGAAGGAGCTGGAACATCTGGAGAAGGATCCATTCAATTGGAGCAGTTTGTCCAGCAGGAGTGAACCAGGACACCTGAGGACATGTGCAGGAGTCTCACTGACAACAGAAATAGTTTGATTGCCTCAAAAGGTTGAGCAACAAAATAATAAGTTACCTGAATCGTCATGTTTGTCCAGGAATGCTTTTTAGTTTCTTCTAAAAATGACTATAAAGAACCACAATTCAAAAGCAATGTCTGATTTTTATTGGTTCATTTTCAGTAATTTTTTTTATTTATTATTTTTGTCCATTTCAAGATATTTCAGCGGCCATTGTGGGTTTTTTACACATTAACAGAGGGGCAACAATGGTTTAGTCCATGTGTGTATATTTCTGGACATAAATGTTACAAGATGACAACTTGTTCATGATTATCTACCAGTCCAAAGCTCGGCCATCCATCCAACTGCAGTGAAGAAGTTAAACTGCTCCTTCACTCTGTCTGGCTTTGTAACTGTGTCCCTCCTTACCTTCTCATGGAAAATAAATAAACGCTCTTCTCCCCTACTGCATAAAAGGAGGGCATGCCTCACATAATCGTTTGAGACCAGGACAAACTCGAACCATTGCTATCTGTGTATTTATTACGCCAGTGGCAATATAAGGCAAAGCAGAGTGAGATATCAGCTTACCTTGAGCACAGTGAGAGGGAGAGAGTTTAAGATAAAGGATATTTAATATCCAGTGCATGCCAGCAGGGGCCTAAGCCTCTAATAGCACTTGGGGTTTCTGAGCAGGTAATGCCTTCATCTTTGTCTAAACACACTTTTATGGACTTTAACTGTAATGATATAAAGAGAGAGGGGGTCACAGATAACTGTAGCGTAATGGCTCAAAGCTGAAGATTAGCCATGTATCATGTCTAGGGGATAATGCTTCAAGGCAGTTCTTCTGAAAAGGTGTTATCCACAGTGGAAAGAAGACGACAGAGAACACACTCACACACACGCACACATATCCAGACATATATTAAATAATGACCTCTTCTTTCCTATCTCCCCTGTCCCCTCTTCCCCCCCGCCCTTTTAACAGCGCTTTGCATTTTGTCACATTGCATTAGAATCAACGACGAGGTCATTTGCTCTGTAATGAATCTGTGAAGCCAATATTCATAGCTTGCGACAAACATTACAGAGGCACCTCCTGTGTTCTAGGACACATTACCTTTGCTTATTTGGTGTCCAAATGATAATAAGATTTCATTTGATAACCTATATCTGTTAAATGTAAACATAAATCTTAAAGCGATAATAATAAAAAATAATGTCACCTCACACTGTGCAAAAGCAGCAGCAGCACTTCCAGGCCATTTAGGCCGTTTTTCACAGATCAATCAGGTGGCCTCTTTGTCCATTAAGCTGGGAAGAACAATGAAACAGCTACATAGCAAAACTGAAGCGTGAGTGAGGGAGAAGAATAGTGTTGTTGCCCTAATTATGCACTGCGGTGATGCATTATTTACCAACTCAACATGCATCAGCGGGGCTGAATATGAGTAAAATAATTTATGATGAGATTCCCCCCCTTTTCTTTCCTTCTTTTCTTCCCGTCTCTGTCCTTCACACTCCAGCCCACCCATCTTTAAATCAAACTTCAATAAAATGTGCCACCCCCTATTCATTTTGCATGATGCCGCTCTGAAAACCACATAGGGCTGCAAGATCTGTTATTCAAAAATTCCTCACAGAGTGCAGGGTCAAAACAACAAAACAGGAGTGAGGAAAAGTCAGGAGCCTCTGTAACTCACCAAGTTATGATGGGCTACTGCTGTTGAAGTGAGGAAAGGCAAGGTTAGGAAGAAAACACCCAGACAACCCATAAAATACAAGGTAAAAGATAACTCATTTACATATACATACACACAGTGTTTTCACACACACACACATATATATATATGCATATATATGAATGTATGATAACAAATTGTACAGCTACATGATATTTACTTACCTCCAATGAGGACATGCAAAGAAAAGATGTCAGTTGTGACGCCCTAACTTCACTGAAATGATCGGGACAGTGGAGAACCCTGAAGGTCTGCATACATTCAAAGTCTTCATCTGACTTTCCAGTTGAATAAGAGGGGAAAAAAAATGCCTAAACTAATTCAAGAATGAACAAGTTTAGATGCAAAATTTGAAAACACTGTCATGAGAAAAGGAAAATAAAAACATGGAGCTTAACACGGACCCAAAGATCCTTAAAATGTTACTTGAACCAAGCAACTGCTTTAAGGTTTCACCTGTGAAACTACAGCCATATTGTTGTCTTACTAAATGTTTGGAAGCTGTAAAACTTCAAAATAATTTTTTTTTTCTTTTCCTTGAATTCACTGGTTTACATGCAGACAAATAACTGTCTCCTTCAACAATGAGGGAAAGGCCAGATTATGATGTCACGGCTGTGAGTTAACTGATCCATAGTGAAACATGTCCTGAGCTGAAAGGCCACTCAGTGAGGAAGAAATCCTTACTCCAAAAGTAGAAATATGAAAAAAATAAAATAAAATAAAATAACAGACTGCAGTTTGCAAATGCACATGGGGACAAACACTTTTGTTTTTGGAGACTTGGCCTGTGATCTTATTATGTCTGAACTGTGAGGTTTCACTCATTTCTGGCTCATTTTTGACATTTGAACTTTTGTAAGTTAGTGCTTCTGGGGAGCTTGGTAGAGGTTCTCCGTCGTTTACTTTTGATCAAGTTCTCACCTGTTTTTGTGGCCAGTCAGGGAGTTTTGTGATTGTAGTTTATGTTTTTCGTTTTATACAAGAGTGGTTTTGATCTTGAGCCATAATGGTGTGAATTTTTGTTTGTTGTTTTGGCTTTGGAAATCTTGAGGTACTTTTACTCTCCTCTGTGTTTGTAAGGTCGTAAGCCAGACAGATAAGCTGGAAAAATACATAATTGACTTAAGTTTTCTTTGATTATTGACCCCTACCTTTTGTCCTGTACATTGTGTTTCACCTTGTGACACAGTAGACTGAGCAGGTGTAACTACTTGGACATAATGACAACGCTGAGACGATAAATGGGGATGCTTGTACCATTCCAATTGTGAAGCATGGGAGTGGCAACATAATGTTATGGGTCTCTTTTGCTGCAGGAGAAACTGGTTCACTTTATAACATCATAAGGACAGAAAATTATGTAAAATTATTAAAGTAACATCTAAAGACATCAGCAAGGAAGTAAAGGTTTGGGTGCAGATTGGTCTTCCTATACAGCCAACCTGGTTACATAGTAGCTAAGCACCAACAGTTAATGTTTTGTCGTGGCCATCACAAAGCCCTGATTTCAACCCTATGATGAAGATGTGGTCAGATCTAAAAACTGAGATCTATGAGAAGGTGCCTGGAAATACCTGTGGAGTTCAGGGAAAACCACTGATGTGCCCCAGCTTTGAGTCTGAATATGTTTCAATACAAATGACACTTTATATATATATACATAAACTGGTAAATGTGATTTGAAATAATCAGAAGAAAAGGGCATTTAAAAAATTGTACCCAAAAAATTAACTTTTTCCCCATCAATAACACTTGCACAAAGCTACTAAAAATAGATTTTTATGTAGTTATTTTCTTTGCATATTAAACTTCCTTTGTAATGTCTGTGACATTTTCGAATAAAAAACAACCCAGCTACGAAGGAGGAGTGGAATATCAACAAACATCCAACACATAGCCATGATTTTTATAGTGCACATACACAGAGAGGCCTTCCATCTCTCAACTACTTCAAATTAACTACTTTGTTTGCACACATATGTGTATTCCTACACTCCAGACATTGTGGTGGGTTAACTCACAAGCAGTATGCAGATACCACCTCTGGCTTATGACAGATGCAATAAAACATTTGTAAGGGATGGAACCATCCATCATTTGTCCTGGAGCACACAGAAAGACGTAAAGCTTAAAAGCACAAACAAGAGTCCCCAGCATAGGGCATGGAAAGGTGGAGAGGGGAGGGATGGGATAACTAAATTTATATCATATTACACAGTGAAATGTGACCTCATAACGACATCAGTGAAATTCAATCAAGTCCTTGACTCAGTATTACTTAAGGTAAACCAGTGTCCTTCCTGATGCAAAATTAGAAAATTTAATCCAATGTTGTTGTTTTATAACTGCTTCAACTTTTTTGAGACAGAAGCCAAAGGAATTTACCTACCACCAGCAAAGTAAAAGTCATAACAGCAAACAGCCTTTTTTTCTGAAGCAGTTCAGAGTGTGAGATATATTTGTATATTTGTATAATTGTAAGTATTTAGGACTGCTCTGATCATTCAGACATTTATACGGTCATCTGTCAAAAAACCCATCAAGCTGAATGGACCAACAGCACATTACAAAGTTTAAACTATGTCCAAACAGGCAGTAATTTGTATTGTGTTTCTTTTTTGTTCTTGTATTAGAGTGCAATGAAATACAAAAATAACAAATAGCATTACCTGACAATGCTGTGTTAGTGTTAAAAGGTATCCCTTAAATTTGTCATATTAGCATACACAACATGATCACCAGCCAAACCAAACTGAAGCACATTGTTTGGACATGTTAAAAACTTCCAGCATAGCACCATCCATAAACTCTACGTGTCTTTCTTAAATGTCATGCAACTTCTTCATTCACCTCAGGATTATAGATTTTTGATTTGATGGCATCATATCTGACCACTTGAGGAACACTGAGCATTGAAAATGTTGTCCTGGACTGGCAGTTGTTTCTTGATATGAAAATAAAAGAACATGTTTACATCAGGAAAAGTAACGTACCCAGTAATGACACAGCAGAACACTGTCCGTCCCTCTCAACTGACCTCAGTATACACTTACTATTCAGCAGCACATACTTTGAAGACATAATGGGACTTCATGTTCCACCAAGTATTCTTCACATTTAGCCACACTGAGCAGCTGTTTTCAATATGACAACATGCATGTTGCATTTGTGTGACAGTAAAATAAAGGTTGGAGTTTAATACTAAATCTTGTGTAAATGAAACATCATGAAAACCACATTGGATTCATAAGATCATTAGCACCTTCAACATAAAGACATATTTAACTACAGAAAAATTACTTTCAGCAACCTAGCACCTGTGGGGTGCAGCATGAAACAGTGATGTAAATTCTCAGTTATCTGGTATGTAACAATCCTAACTGATTAGAAAAAAAAAAACAGAAGGAAACAGATCCTCTTTTCTCATTTCTTGAGGACCTTTCACCTCTCATTCAAATTTC
This sequence comes from Poecilia latipinna, assembly GCF_001443285.1. NCBI lineage: Eukaryota > Metazoa > Chordata > Actinopteri > Cyprinodontiformes > Poeciliidae > Poecilia > Poecilia latipinna. The sequence goes on along the minus strand of NW_015113644.1, from coordinate 112,641 downwards.
ATCTTAAGTTCTGGTTATGGGTCTGGGTTCAGGTTGAATCAGAACTATCACACCAGTAGGAGGTGTGGGGTCACTGACTCAGTCCTCCATCATGTCCACTGTGTGAGTCTCTTGAAATCTTCAAGAAACAACAGAAATCCAGTTGCCTTCGGTTAGGACAACGATGAGGGACAATGCAGGGTTCAGACTGAGGAATGGTATAAATATCACATAACTCAGATCAGTGTTGAGGATACAGAAAAACAGAACTGCAATCATTTTTATCTAGTTCTCTCAAGTTCCCTGACAAAATTATTTATCGCTGATGCCTTAATTACCCCACAAACTGCTTTAAGTCTTCATCCTAACACCATTATTACAAAGGGGCTACATTGTCAGCTGTTTTTGTCTATAACTGATACATACGATACATACAATGATGAGCTAGCACACAACGAAAGGGACAGAAAATCTGCATCTTTGTGACAATTTTGCTCTGATCAAAGCGACTGTAGCCACAGGAGACATGGATTAACAACCATTTAATGATGAAGTAAAGTTGTGTTATGTTGTGCTTGTTTGCTGTTTGCCTGTCTGTTCCATCTGGCTTTGAACGAAACAAGCAGGTAGGAAGCATTTCTTTCCTTTTTTTTTCTTTTTTTTTTTTTTTTTTTTTGTTGCAAACTTATGGATGGGTTTGATAAAAGTGGTGAAGGCATGCAGGCACAGGGCTGCCTGTTGAATCACATAATCAGTGTCAGCAATGAAAAAAAAGGGAAAATGGCAGGCAGTTATAAATGAATATTCCTCACCTGTCTGCTTGTGTTGACTCCTCTTGTTTGGATTTCACAGTGGGGGGAAAAATAAAGGCGAATATTTACTTTTAATTGAAAGGAAATTAAAGACGCATCCACATCCGCATGTGACAAAAGAAGATCACAAGGCTTGGAAGTGATGATAGCTTTTGTTTAAGATGGATTTCATAACCCCTCCACCCTCCCCCTCCCCGTCCCCACCACACACACACTCCCCACTGATAATAAAGGAAAAAAAAAATCTTGGACATTTCTCCAAATACAATTACCTCAGCATCACCTGATTAAATCAAATGCATTTGCATTCTGTTTGCATGCAGTGTTCCGTGAACCAGTAAACAAGGCAGGCAGAATAAATCTGATGTGTTTTCATGCTTATAGTTGCTCTTCTGTTTGCTACATTTTATTCGGAGTATTTGAATTTTTATGAATTGGTAAATAACAGCGCAAACACACGCATTGCTGCGAGGATGAATGTTCTAGAGATGAGGCGGGAGGTGGGGTTTGGCGGGGGGCGGGGGGCATATTTTTGCAAGCCTAAAAAACAAAAGTTGAGAATCAGATCATGTTCTCTGACAGATGTTGTTTGGCAGGAAAGTTTGGCAGATTAATATTTGACTGTGTCTGATGTGTGCTTAAGAATATATCAAAGGCGGATGCATCGTTTTTGGAACTATCCAGAGGATGTTTCAACTGGCAGGATGACAAAAAGCATCAGGCCAGACTTGGCGCTAGTCCTTCATATACTTACAGCCTGGATGGTTGGACAGAAATGTAGTGATTACACCACAGTCATGTTCACTCTAATCCCTGACCTTATTTCTCCCAGGACATTCAGAACTTAAGACTGTAGAAAAGATAAATTCTCTGAATCATCTTTCAGTGCAGTGCAATATTAATATAAGTTAAGCTCACTTTTGTGGTAGATTTTAATTGGTCAACAGAGCTGGCAGGCCTGTGGATGTGATGTACCTTTTTATGTTAATATATGGGAATAAAATGTTACCTTTTTCAAAGGGATGAGTTTCTTTACTCGATTTATTCATCTTATTAATCTAAAAGTTATTTTTTATTTTTTATTTTTTATTTATTTATTTATTTTTTGCCCTAGCTAGATGCAGCAAATGGCTAGAGACCGGAAATCAAACACAGGACAAGTTGAGGACTGTAGCCTCTGCACTGATCCATTTTTTTTCACTTACGATACCAAAATGTGAGGTCTAGTATCGACTGATCCTGATCCGATACAGAAAAACAGCTGAATTGATTTAAAACGTTTATTTTGTCAAACACAGAAATTAATGTACTGATTTACACAGTTATGTGATAACTCTGCACCAGTACAACACACTTAAATACACCAACAGCTTCACAAGCTTGGTCAAACATGTAAAAACATTAACTTTAATTTGTTCAGTCAGTGCAGTTCTCCAGGATTAGAGGACTTATATCTCAGTGCAATCTAGAGAAACTTGTCCATGCGTTTCTAACCCTAACCCTACCCTAACACTGCCACAATCAGTGTCTTGATTGTTGCCGTAATTGAGACACTGTTGATTACTGCAACAGCGTCTTCACAGGTCTGTCCAACAAATCTATCAAACAGCTGCAGCTGATCCGGAACGCTGCTGCTCGCGTTCTTACTAAAACCAGGAAGATAGAACACATTAGCCCAGTTTTAAAGTCCCTCCACTGGCTCCCTGTAGCTCAGAGAACGGATTTTAAAATAATGTTATTAGTTTATAAATCACTGAATGGCTTAGCATCACAATACATTAAAGATCTGCTATTGCTGTATCAACCTTCCAGACACCTCAGGTCTTCTGGTTCTGGTCTGCTCTGCATCCCCAGAACCAAAACCAAACGAGGAGAAGCAGCATTCAGTTTCTATGCACCACAAATTTGGAACAAACTTCCAGAAAACTGTAAAACAGCTGAAACACTGGGTGCCTTTAAATCTCAACTTAAAACCCACCTGTTTAGAGTTGCTTATGGATCATAAACAATGATTGGGATTTGAATCCCAACCCGGCTTCAAGCGCTAGGAGAAAAGGGGTCCGGGTTTAGAGTCCCCTCTGTTGTTGAAAAGGGAAGCAGGTTTAAAGTCCCCCTGTTGTTTGAAAAGGAGTGTGGGTTGGAGTTCCCCCCATTTTTGATGAGGTACCCATAAGGGCAGAATTTCAACTCGGCAGGAAATTTAATGTTTTTGATTGTTAATTCAGTGTTACATGACTTTGTGTTTTTGTGTTTAATGATGTAAAGCACTTTGAAATGCCTTCCTGCTGAAATGTGCTATACAAATAAAAATTGATTGATTGATTGATTGATTGATTGATTGATTGATTGATTGATTGATTGATTGATTGATTGATTGATTGATTGATTGATTGATTGATTGATTGCAGTTAGCAATATAGCAGACAACTTTAAAGTTGAAACTGAAACTGACCAAAATGCATTTAGGAATTATAAATATAATGTAAAATAAATAAAAAAGCTCAGAGCACACATCATATAATTAGATTGAATAGATCTGCCATTATGGGTCAAAGACATTGTCATCAATATCCAATCTACAATTGTTTTCAATATCAATACTGATACAGATATTAATATTGCATTGTTACATCTCAACTCTCCACATGGTGTGTGTGCTCTACCAACAAGCTGGAAGAAGAGCAATGACTTGGGGGAATGTAAATGAGTTGATTTGTGTTAATTTTCATCCAAATGTGTATCTTTGAATATTTCATTTTCTAGTATTTGCTCCGTTACAATTTATCTTCTGTCTTTTGATTGTTGTTAAGCTGCCTTGGGGATAACAGTTAAGCATCACAACTCAAACAGAAAGCTAACCATAGGTAAAACTAGTTGAAGATGATATAGGTAGAGATCTTTAAGTTATTAGTGAGTCATTTGCACATTGTAGTCAACATTTTATTTAATAACTTGACCAGATACTGCAGCACTGGGAAAAGGCAGATGAACTCAATTTTTCAGATTATCTTTCATTATATCATCCCAACAAAGTGACAATTTTAACAAATACATAAAATAACATATTGTTAAAAGTTACATACTACAGCTTTAATGTGAAAGATTAAGATCCACACCAATTAGGATTGACATCTACCTTTGAACCAGCTTTTATTAATGTCTTCTATAATCCTAGACATGCAAAGACAAAAAAAGAATGTCAGCTCTGCCTCTGCTCCCACCATCACATGAGAAATGTTGATGATGTTAATAATATCACATTTTGTACATCTTAATACTCTGAATCACTTTCTTCCGTATAATTATGTCTCAGAGTCTCTTCCACCTACTCATCTTGATCCAGCTTCAAACAGGGCACACGAGTAGGGTCAAAGGCCAGAACCATCATGAAACACTATCACCCCTCTTCCTCCATTAACAATAATCAAGTAATAATGATCATCTCTTTGCTTCAGATATCATTGCCGTGACTGATACATAACCCATTTGTAACTATTAGATGAGAGTGGTGAATTGTATAGTTGCTTAATGTTAACGCCTGTTGAGCAGTTTGGATTGAATGACCAGCAGCTCAGATTGCAGACGTTTTAGTTATAATATGATCTGAGCTCTCCACAACCTGATAAACATCATGTACAATGTCACGAAGCAAAACACGAGGCTCATCAAGAGCCCCAACATTTCAAAGGTAGAAACAATAAAGAAAATACTCATTACCACTTTTAACACTTTGGAGACGAATTCAAAGAGCTAAAGGCATTTTATGACACACTGCTTTTATTCAGTGGAACCCTGGTCATAATTATAAAATGTAGGGGCACGTAACATTTGAAAAGTGTTGCTTCTTACAGTCTTTTGACAAAAGAAGTACCTCCTTTGTTAATTGTAACTGTGATTATCACATGAATAAAGGATCTACAGATATTCCCATATGTTTCCTGACAGTCTCCAGTTCTGTCGATGAAAATGTTACCATCTCTCTCCTGGATCAGAAGGTGTTGTTGGGTGAAAGACTTTCATTATTTCCTCTTTCACTTCTGAGGAAAAAGGAAAAGTAGGAGCCAAACATAGAAGAGAGATCAACCTATTTTTCATTGACTGATTAAAGTACTTTTACACAAACAACCATTGCATTAAGACTCATAAATACCTCCGAAAAAATAATCATTTGATTTCAAATAAAGTTTTCATTGCAAACATAAGGAGAACATAAAGGAGAATTTCAATAGATATCATAATTTACCTTTAATAAATAGCGACGATTTCATCATGAAAAGAACATTAATGTCCAGCACCAAATGCTTTTTGTGTGCACAGAAGGCAAGCAACACATTGTGCCCTGAATGAAATTCAGCAAACTGTTCCAAAAGACATGGGAGGAAAAAAAAGCTTTAATCTTTTTGTTTTCTCTTAATTCCCCCTTGCAATAAAAGCAGCAGAGGCAAGCTCAAGGATGATATTAAGCACATAAGTACGTCAATGCAATGCCAATTTATTTAATCAGTGGTATTCATAAGGCATTTAAGTCAATGACACATGGCGAGCAACAGTATAAAACAAAGAATTCTCGTTAAAATAGATGCATGCTCCTTTCATTGTGTGCTGCATAATTTATTTGGAAAGAATCCCTAAGAAAGTCATCAGTGCTTGCTGGCACCATGTACAACAAATCCCTCTCATTTGTGACCGTGTGTACGTCCGCAGTCACACTATATTAAGTCAGCACAATGAAAAAGCATGTTCCAATCACAGAGTGATGGCTGGAAATAAGGCGAAAAAAACTTCAGATTGAACAGGGAGTAATGCACTTGATTTAACTTGGTTACAGTTAATCAGTGACTTTTAGCTGGATGTAACATTCCCAAAATTTTACACAAAATTCACCCGATAGGGAAACTTTCATGTTTCAGTGGGTTTAAAATAGACAAGCTCAAATGGCTCAACAGCGCCCCCTGAACTCTGTTGACATGTTAATGTAGACATTTGGAACTTGGTACACGTGTCAGTCTCTCTACAAGAACTAAACTCTCTTGAAATCCTAAAACCAATTAGAAGTTGGCTATTTTGGATCAAAAGGCCGTTGTTGAGGGTTGACAGCAGATCTGACCACACTATTTCTTCAGAACATGCTTTAAACCAAGGAGACCAGCAAACATTTGCTAGCAAAGAAGATAGCAGCTCCTTCGTCTTTGTAAGAGTTTTTTAGTCAATTTGTCTGTCATTGTTCGCCATAAATATTGTCAGAAGCAAGCTTGACATTCAAAGGAAATCAGACACTGAAAATCCTATAATCACGTAGAGTCATGGAAACAAGGAAAGAAATCTGAAGAGGTATAATTCCCTGACATTTATTGTTAAGTTGCTACATTTTGCATTGTTTGGTAATATATATTTTCCAAGCAGTTTGTGTACATATATTCAATCTTAACGGTGGGAGGATCTGCAGTTTTCACTACAGTTAACATTTTGTACCTTAAGATTTCATCAAAATATTAATACAGATGAGTAAATATAATTTCATAATAAAATCTCTCCTCCTGTTATTGGATTAGATTCAGGAGCCAACACAATACATCATTTCTTTTATTAATTCCCGGTTTCTGTGCTCATAAAAGACAGTGATGTCTGAGGATATGTTTCCATTATAGATGTATGAAATCCTTTTGTTCATATCAGAAAATTAGATTTCATTATTGTCTGTGTTCTATCATTCAGGCACTGTTTTCACTCCTTGTACTTTCCACATTTGAATACTTTGTTTATTTAGTGAGGGGATAGAAATGTCTGTACTGTAGAACATAAAAGCAATCAGTCTGCATGATTTAACAAGAACCTGTGTCCATTAAACGAACTGCGGCACTATTGGAGGAAAACGATGCACAACACATCAGCAGTTTCTCCTCAGTCCCCCCAGACAACACAGACAAGCTCTACTCTCAAAATGACACTTCTTCTGGGGAACACCAGAGCAGGAACTATGTACAGTAAGCAAATAATGTACAGCACCATGGAGAGAAAGGGCCAAAAAAATGAGAGAAGATGAAGATAGTTTCAGGGTCTTTTTATGTCTGTGTTTGTATGTGCGGGCTGGGGGGCTGACTGTCTGTCTATGCCTGTTTGTATACCTCCTGGAGGCACAAATGTCAGCTTTGAGCAGTTTGTGGACTCCCCACTAAGCTCTTGGACTGCTCTGATCCAGATTTGTTCTATCTTCTGGACTCTTGGCATGGCGCACATGAGCTGTGGCCATCAATGTGTCATTCAAATGCCATGGCTTCACACTCACCACTTACTACTTTGCTCGTGGATATAAAGGTTACAGTTTAGTTCATTCACTCCTGTGCAGTTGTGACAATGTGCTTATGCTTACTGATTTCTATATCATTACACCAAAACACTCGTTTCCATGAACACTGCTGGCAGGACAGGGATATTGTCTGAATCAGTACCTTTATTTTGTAGAGCAGATCTTCTGCCAAATGCATGTTAGAATTTTCCGTTGTATCTAGTGTGTCGCAAACAGGAAAAACTAAAGCAACAATTAAGAGCAAGTAATCACACAACATGAAAGACTGAATTACAACCAGTTCAGTGTTTTATTCACAGTACTGCAACAACAAACCAATGAATACCAGAGAGAAGTAGAGGTGATGGGGCGTCATTGTTTCAGTCATCATTCATTACACCACAGCAGCAAACTAAGTCCAACTGAATAAATTAACTGTTCTTGAAAGAAGGAAACAAAACATTATCAAGATAACTTTAATATCTGATTGTGCCTCAATCAAGTAACAAAGTTGCTTTCAGTTGTTATAAAAACTGCTACATATATCAAATATGGCTTCAAAGAAATTTGATTTTGTAACTTACTGCTGTGGAATTTGGCCTCTGTGTCTTTAAAAACTCTGACTCTTTTTAAAACTCTGACTTGACAAAGTCATCATAACATGTCTCCTTTATTAACTCTGACAATGTTTTCAGTATTGAGAAGTAGCTTCCATAATGAGCACAGTAGATGCACACTTCCACCAGGTGTTTGCTAATTGCTGCTGGCTAGTCTAAAGGAGTTTAGGTGTTTGACAGCTGGTTGCCGTGGGATTATATGATTTATCAAATCTTCACATGCACTGCAGACAAAGTTATGATGACAGAATTACATTATGACATGATGTAAAGCTCAAAAAGTCAATGTTACATAATACTGGCCCTTTAATATCAGAGGTGTGAAGAATAAATCATATTGAATATGCTGCTCTTCACACCAAGGCAGAGGTGGTCCCAGACACACAGGACAGATGATGAGCAGAAGAAAAACAACAACAAAGCATGAAGAAAAACAACAACAAAGCATGTTTTAAAGCATGTGTCCAACTTAAGACCCGCAAACCAAATCAAGCCGGCCTTAACTGTCTCTGCCTCTAAAATATCATTTTGTTTATCAAATCAATTGTTATTTCTATCAGATCAAATGACATCAATGTGAAAAGATGTTAAATGTTATTTAATTTTAAGAAGTACAAGCCAATTGCAGAGAAACTATAATATTTTAACAGCTTGTTAATAGGTTTTCACTATACTTTCTGCCACAGTTGGTCCTTTGAGAACATTCGTGATCTTGATTTGGCCCAAAATAAAAATGAATTTAACAAAGAAATGCAGGAGAGATCTGCTGTGGATAATTCATCAGGAACAACAAGCAATCCGACATGGCTCTGCTTTATTTTTTTCTTGTCAGTGTGTTTCTCTTTATCCTCTTCTGAGAAGGGAGTGTATAAACCAGCTGAATATCACTGATTTAAGAGGGTGGAGCATAAACTTTATCTCTGAACAACAAAAAAAAAAGACTGTGAATAGAAGGGTGTGCTTGTCCAGCAGATCCCAGCAGCTGATGTTCATGGACTAGGAGGTTGAAGGGGCAATCCTTTGGCCCCCTTCTGTAAGTCAGCTAAGAGCAGAGGGTGGAGGCTTTTCAACTCCATCACAGACAGCAGCTTGACCTGGCAGCAGAGAGCTGAGGGCTGCTTAGCTAGAGCATGAGACTGAGTTTAAAGACTATAACTGGACTGAGCCTGACACTGACAGGGCTGCAGACCTGGACTTAGAGTTTCCCACTGAAGCAGTGAGATGCTGACCTTGAGGTTGGAGCTGACACAAGGCTTTGTCAGAGATGTCAAACTGCGGTTAAAAGTCTACAGCTCTATGCAAGGAGGGAACAGAATATGGAATACAGTGGAGCAAAAACAACAATAGTAAAAAAAATAAATAAAATAGATATAACTGAAAAACTGAATCAAAATCAAAATGTCATTAAAGGACAAAACTAACAAAATCTGAACGTTAATACAGGAGGCATCCTAAGTAGATACCAAAGTCACCTCAACTCTGTAAAGCTGTAGTGGCTCTGCTCTCACCGCTCCCGCAGAACTGAATTGTAAGTGTAAGTGTAGATGAGGTTTACTGGTAGATCTACCACTAAATTGAGAACCTCAATTTACTATGACAAACCAGTAAAGAGCTTGCATTGCTTTACTGGATTGTTGTACATGCCACAACAATCCACCTAGCAATCTCCCACTCTATTTTTTAAGAATATTTAAACTCCTCCACTTGGGACAGGGCCTCCTCTTCCTCCTCCGCCTGCAGGGGACGCTCCATCCTTTTCTAGCTCAAGACCGTGGTGTTGGAACTTCTTCCAAGCCACTTCACACTTTACTGCAATCTGCTCCTGAGGCCACCAGAACAGATTCCCTCAACACCTTGGCTGCTCCTAGAAGTTCAGTTCATAAAGTTTCTGAATAGAATCAGTGACAAAAGGCAACCTTAGTGAAGTCCAACAAGTCTGAATTACTGCCAGAAGTTCAAACCAAACTCTGATAGCATTTGTGCAGGATGTATGAAGGAGTCTGGTACTTTGTACTTGTGAAGTTCCCGTCTACAGGAAGCTCAAAGGGACATGGTTAAACAACTTCTCCATGTCCACAAGACACGCTGGTTTTGCAAACTCTAATGTGCCATTCAGGACCCTGCTGAGGGCGTAGAGCTGGTCCATCGTTCCATGGAAAGGATAGAACACACTCTGCTCCTCTTGAATCTGTGATTTGACTATCTGACTGACTCTCCTCTGTAGAATCCCTGAATAGACCTTACTCAGGAGGTTTAACAGTGTGAGCCCCCTCTAGCTGAAGCACAGTTTGTTCATTGGGTTGGCCTCTGAAACCTTCAGTGCTGAATTCACGGAGGAGTTTATTAAAAAGCTTCTCCGTTGCAAGGCCCTGGAGGTGGATGGGATTCGACTGGAGTTCCTCACCGTCCTGGATGTTGCAGGATGTCCTGATGTCCAGGAGATGCAGATATCCAGCATCTCCTGGACATCAGGCTCAGCTTACCTGGATTGGTGTGTTCCAACAATTACCACAAAGTATAATATTGTGGGATGTATAAAGCTGTAATTATTGGGACTTCTTTTAAAACATAACCTTTCATTTCCTTTTACAAATTCTGTAAGAACATTTTAAAACATTTAGACAATTAGACTGACACAATACTCCAACTGACTTTTTAAGGTTACAATAAAAAGACAAATTTTACACAAGTGAAACCATTTTTTTTAAAGTGCCCAAAACCAGGCTAAAACATTTATTTGCAGATTTCTCTAATAAAAAACAAACAATTAGTAGATGCACTGAGTTTTAAATTAGCTGTTATACATAATATCATATCAGGTACGCAGACTTAAGTCTGTGCTTTGCAGAAATTCCCATCCAAAATGTAGCTCCAGTTTGTCAGCCCATTTTATCACATTAACTATTGAAACAACTGCCAACAAAACTGATGATGCATAAAGAATAATAAAAACAAAAAGATGCAGCTAAAAAAAGTGCTGCCACTGTAAAATGCAGGTATTCTTAAAATATAAAATAAAAGGGGAAGAAGTAGTGAGAGTGAAGAGCTGGTGGCAAAGAGAGGAGCAACAATGCTGCTTCTAAACAGCTTTGGCATGAGATGACAGGAAGCAAGTGAAAGAAATAAACAGTCAACACACTTTGTTTCTGCCTCTTAAAAATATCTTGTCCCGTTTTAAATCCTGACACATTCTGTGATGGGGCTGTGCGGGGATGAAGAGGGCTGGGATAATATATTGGCGAGGAGAGCTCTGAGGCAAATATGTACTTTTTTTTTCCTTCTTCCCATAGCTATTACTATCATTACAATGTGAATCCCAGGGCCCCGGTGGATTTGCTTTCAATGTAGTGCCAGCTCTCACTAAAGAAAAACCCCACATGGAATAACTAATCTCTTTCAAACGGGTCGCAGCCGGCGCGGACATGACTTTGCAATGTGTGAGCAACGTGTCGACGGGGGTAGGGGGAGCAGGAGGGCCGGCGAAATCATATGCTCAAAGTTTGATTTCAAAACGCTCCGCTCACTTGTGCTGCGTCTCCCTTTGATCCCCACTGCCAACCGTTAATAATCATCCTCTCCACCGAGTGTGTATCAGATAGAACACAGACAAGATTACATAGAGAGCAAATATGTGTCCCTATTATCCTGCCAAGGAAGGACTCAAAAGATTGACAATAGCAGAGGTGACAGAGTGAGAGCTGGAAACGAAGGGTGGCGAGGAAGAGAGCAGTGTGTGTCGCAGGAGGGAGACAGGTTGTTCCTGAGCAGAGCAGTGTGGCAAAACGACAACTCATTATCCCCAAACCGAAAGCATCCCAAACGCGCACAAACACTCGCATGGAGCATGAAGTGCGCACTCCCCACTTCCAGTCACATTTTGTACACCACTTTTTGTTTGCGTGCTCCGTCTCTGTCTTTCAGCTTTACTTATTTATGGGACTTTACAAGTTCCTTGGCGGAGATGCAGAGCATTGCAGTTTATGTCTAATTTAGTAAATATCCTTTCGCCAGTCAGGCCTGTCAGCCATTGTTTTCCTCTCCTCTCCGTACACCCCCCAAACCCACCGCCGCCCCTCACCCCCTGCCTTTCCCATCTCCGGGAGCCTTGGTGACAAACAGAGAAGCAGGTTTTGCTTCTGAATGCCGCATTCTCTCTGATTTGCACCCTTTTGTTGTTTGTGGGTGTTGCCGTGAAAGTTTCAACTTCTGAACTGTGCGCCTCAGACAAGGCCAGGTAATCTAGCGCCTGATACCAGGCTAGCTGTGTGAAAAGTGTCAAGCCCTCATTCTCGTTTAATGCAGGAGGGGGATAATAGCCTGCCAAATAGGCAGACAACAGTCTCCTTTGCGGTACCCTTCGTTAACGATCACAGCGCGCCAACGGTGGCGTTCGCAAGGAACCCAGAGAATGAGAAAAGCACCAAGAGAAGGAAGATGAAATATATTTTGAATGTTTTATGGAAAAACAATCTGACACAAAGTAATATTCATCTCCAATGAATCCAATATTCTTTTAGGAATTATATTAGATAGTATCTATTATATATTCCATTGTGTTCCCATCTGCCCTTTTCTGGATCTAAATTATGTGCATTAGTACGTAAATGGGCTAATGCCTGTCTGTATTTAGCTGGCTACATGCCGTGAATATATTCTCTGCTTCAAAAAGTAATTGGTAATTACAGTGGTCATTTAGGCAATCACTGTCTCCCCGAGATTCATGTCATTCTTAAAAATAACTAGCTCTTAACCTTTGACAGAATTCTACAGAAACTGTTCATCATCGCCCCCGCTTTGATTAATTTTTACACACAGACACACACACACACACACACATTCGTGCACAATAGACGCAAATATGCTTGGAAACAAAGACGATCACACACCTACAGTATGAGGTGTTAAAAATGGAGGTAAATGCCATCTTCGTGTCCAGAGAGAAAAAAAAAACAGAAGAAATTCTATGTCACAGAGAATATCCCTTCTACCACCTTCAATGCCATTAGTTCTGTTTCAAAAACAATCCAACTACACATATCACAGGTCATTTAACTTACCTGCCCCCCTCTCGCCCGCCCCACATCTGTCCATTTATCTGCCTGCCTCACATCTGAGTCAGATTTATCTCAGCCCATTCAAACTGAACGCTTAAGTATTTTCATCTATTCTGTTTCTCCTCCTTCCTTTACTACAGCCTCTCTATTCTTTTTCAGACAGCCTGCTATCTCCATGCATAATAATTTCCTTTAGACACTGGTGCTGGTATGAAAGTGGCGCAGTATGTGAAAGATCATCAGGCTGTTTACTCTGATGCTCTCCATTACAGAGTGCTCAAAACAACTCTTTGGAGTTTCGCTTTCAGGGGAGAATATATCATTGTTTGCTTTCGCCTTCACCCATCAGCGAATCAGCAATTTTACAGTAATAAGGAGATCTAGGATGTGTTTCATAAATTCTTCATTTCCCTTGTAGTGGTTTTATGAATTTTTAATGCTAAAGATAGTGACCCTGGTCTTGATTTATAGAGCATAAGCCAAATGGAAATAAAAGCACTGCATAATTTTAAGTAAAACATGATCAAAAGAGGGGATGGATGTTGGCTCCGGTGTGAATCCTTTGCATCCTTTCTTTGGGTACTGGGAACAAAGGCTTAACGTTTTCTACTTTCAATGAAAAATTTGGAATTAGATTTAGCCATAGTCATTGTAAACCCTTTGAAAAACACGTCACCTATAGTGGCGCTGCACCAAGAACCAAAGAAACTCTGAAGAAGATACTGTCTTCTTTCTTCCTAAAACAAAAATGGAGTGATGTCAGATTTTAGCAGTTGGATTTTTCTGTTGTCTTTGGCAAAAAAAAAAAAAAAAAAAAAAAAAAAAAAACCCCCATTTTCTACACACACAGGTTTTT